>NW_024500349.1:23874534-24067773 GCF_017590055.1 Onychostruthus taczanowskii
CCTACAATTAGCCAACATCCTCAGCAAGTCCCCTTAAAAAACCAACCTGGGATCATCCAGAGATTCACCCTAGGAGAGACTCCAGGCAGTGGTGGAGATTTTGAACATGTTCTGTGTTCCAAAACTCATGGAGTCACCACTCTGTTGCAGGGATTCATTGGGAAGGCCAGTGTGGCCTTCACCTCCTACCCTGTGCTGGTGGAAAAAAGTTAGTTTGGCATTGGAATCCCTCATCCATTTAATTTTTGTTTTTCAGAGCTGCAGATGAAGGAGGGGAGGTGAAGGATAGCTCAGCAAGCTTCTCCTGGTGGTGGGAAGCCTGGAGTTTGCAATGTCCTGTAGCAAAAGAGATTTTTTCCTGTGGATTTGGGAGCACTGGATGAGAGGAAGACACATGAATTAGCAGCAGGTCATCCAGCATGGCTGACCTGAGTGACAAGAAGAATTCCAGACCAAGTCTGCCCTGGAGCTTACCTAAAACTACTCAGCTTAACAGCCTGGGCAGGGCTGTGAAAGCTTTTCAGTGCCAGTGTTGCAAGAGAGGCTTAAAGATACTTTATTCAAGGACATCCAGAGCCATTGGGGGAGCAGGGAGTACCCGATACCATCCAAAATTTACTGGTTTGGGTGGTACCTTCCTTGTTTAGTGGGAAGAGCTCTCTGCAGAGCCCTTCCCCTGCACAGTGCTGGTGCCTGCTGGATCCCATCCACAGAGACACCTGCATGAACACGGAGCTCTGCCCGTGCTTCCCAGGGGTGCAGCCCCGGGGCGGTGCCAGAGCCTGGAGGATCCCACGCTCTGCTGTGCCCCTGCCAGGGTGTCCTGGTGCACAGAGCCCTGCCACCACCTCCCTGCTTCACAGAAACTCCTGCAGAGCCTCTGCTGTCAGCTCAGACTCTGGGGAACCCTTTCCTGGGCTTTTGCTTCCCCCTCACAGCTGTCTGTCCATGCATGAATATCCCTCTCCGTGAATGCTGATTTTTTGCTTCTTTTTTGCCAAGGTTGAGATGGAAGTGCTCAGGATGGTATTTCTTGTTGGGAGTCAGATGTTTATCAGTTCTTACCTCTGTCATACTCTCACAAACCCTGAGTTCTGCAGCACTGCACTCTGACAAACTAAAAATTGTGCCCATCTCTCTCTCTGCAAGGCCTTTGAAGGATCAACTGTCCAATTAACAAATGACACCTCAATTATTTTCACTTTTAACCCAATAACCAACCACCCGTGGCTGCAATGGGGACTTTTTTATCCAATTACACAAAACCACCTAAATCCATGGAGGAGAAGGTGAAGAAGAAGAAGAACAAGAAGAAGAAGGAGAAGAAGAAGAAGAAGAAGAAGGAGAAGAAGAAGGAGAAGGAGAAGCCTCTGCCCCAAAACCTCCATCTTACTTTATCTATATTACTGTATTCTAAACCCTTAAACTCTGAGTTTCCCACCCTGTGATATCTCACACTTCTATTCAAACTCCACACCCACAATCCCAGTTCTGTCATTCCATTTTGGAAGCTTCTCCACGGCCTCAGGTCAGTGCAGTGTTCTCTTGGGGGTCAGTGCCTGGCAGCACAGAAAGTCTGGAATTCCCAGCAGCCAGGGTTCCAACAAATGAATCCACATGGATAGATGGACTCTGCATCCATGTTAGAGACACAGCCCACCACATCTGCAGGTCCAGGTTCTGCAAGGAGAAATCAGGAAACTGAGAGGTATTTGCTTTTGCGCTACACTCGGGTAAAACTCACGCCTTGATCTCTCCCACCTTCCTGGAACCTAGAATCAGCATTCCCTTGGGGAGGGACAGACCTCTCCAGGGGCAAGTCTGATCTGGGCTGGTCCAAATTGCTCGTTGGGCTGAGGTTTCCTCAGAAACTCCATCCTGTGGATGAAGCCTGGTGCAGAATCCATCTGACCATGTGTATCCACAGAGTGTCTGATCTTTAAGAAACCCAGGGGATGTCCAAGCTGGATCTACAGAGTGCTCTGTAAAAGTGAGGGAAAAAACTCAAGCAGGATTTAAAATCTCCAGTCTTCTCTGACACTCGGTCTCCAAACAGTGATGGAATTTCAAACCAGCACCTCCAGCAGGTCCCTGAGCAGAGGTGTGACCTGCACTGGGTGCTTTTGTCTCCTTAACACTTCCCATGCAGCCCTTCATCTTTCCTGTGTTAGTTCTCCATGGATAAATCATTCCTGTCTCACTCTTGGGATTGAGAAGTGTTTTGGTGATGGGGTGAGGGACCATTCTGCACAGCATCAGCCCCCAGTGCCACGGGGGCTTCATGCCATGACAGCAAACTCAGAGGCTTTGCAGCTTCAGCACTCACTAATCACTGCTAAATAAGCAAAGGGGCAGGAAGGCCACTGAACTCATAACAGGCGTGTTTAAATCAAGGAAAGAAAAATCAGAGGCCAAAAATTAAGGCGCTTTGATCCTTGATTTTATGTCAACAGAGACGAGAGAAGAACACTAAGTCTTTTTACTTTTTACCAGCTGCTGCTTGAAACAAAATAATTGGATAATTAAAAGGCCTTGCCTTATGTCAATTTTTATTTAGGTGCCTTGATCCACTGATGGAATGTGCCATTGACAGAAGGTCTAAGAGCTCATTAGAAAAATCCTGGATGATGAAGCCAGGGCTCAGCCCCTTCAAAGGGCTGCCAGCTGTGAGGGGAGCAGGGATGCTGGCCTGGAGCGTCCCAGTGGAATGGTGCCACCAGGGAGCTGCAGCTGGAGGAAAACAGCTGTGCCTTGAGCACAGCCAGGCACAGCTGCTGGGGAGCACGCCGAGCCCTCCCTCGTGGCTGCTTTGGGTCCGAAGGGACACGTCTGCTGGCCGTGAGGGTGTGGCGTTCCTCCTTGGCAAGGCGGCCAGGGTTTTGCCGCGGTCAGACCGTGAAGGTCCGTCCCAGCTCAGCGGTGTTTGCAATCCCTTGCCAAGCGTGGTGATTCCCTAAGGAAAGGCACCTTCCCAGCCATCACCTGCCTTCTCTGGCACTGAGCACTGCCTCGTGCAATGAACACCTTGCCCTTGGCTCAGCAAGCCCCAAAATTTTATCACAAGGCCCAGCTATAAAAAAACTCAAAACCCTGCTGTTTCTTTGGAAAACACCCCCATGTTTAATACTTATATTTAATGTCTTGTGAGGGGTTTGACCTCTCATATAAAAACTCTTGGTGTAAATGCATCCCTTTAGACCCAAGGCTGAGGATAATGTACAGTTCCTGGGTGGGAAAACACTTAAAACATTTGGGACAAAGAACAATTTATCCTGAAGTATTTCTTCCCAGGTATAGGGAGCCATGGGGGTACACACACAACATCAAAATTATATATATATATATGTGGTGTATGTGTTTCTAAGGTCTGTGTACACAGACATTTTTAAAGAGAAAGAAGAGCAAAGAAACATATATAAATAAAGAATATGTATAATTTTTTATATTTATAAATATATTTATATATTTAAATATTTATATTTATAGGAAAATAAATATAAAATATAAATAAAGAAAAATATAAATATGACTTTTACTATAGATATGAATATTATTCTGAATATGAATATGAATGTAAATATAAATATATATAATGTTGTATTATATAAAATAATAAAAATAATATTAAATTTAAACACACACACACACACATATATATATGTGTGTGTATATATATATATATATATATATCAGGGACAAATTGAGTGCGTGTGTATGCAAATGGTTTACACCACTTTTAAACCCAGTTAAATGATGTGAAGTCAGCATGGAGGGAAGCACAGGGTAAAAAGATCTACAGTGACTCTGATTCCTGACTCCAGAGGGGCAGTGGCCACTTCCTGCATCCCCAAAAGTGCAAAACCAATGAATGGAATCCCATTTCTGGCAGCGCTGGTGGTGGGAGCAGGACTCTGGCTCTGGGCTCCCCTTCCCTGACCTCCCCCCAGAACAATCCATTGCTCTGACCTGTGGCAGGATGGTGGTGTTGGCTTGGGATCTAATTAGCCTGAGTGATACCTGCATGATAAATATCCTTATAAAAAGCTTTTCTGGGCAGATTTCATTGGACATTCCTCAAAGAGCACCGGGGCCTGTGGAAGAGATGCCTCAGGTTTGAGCTTTTATATTTTCAGATTCTGTGCTGCTTTAGTGTGTGGGTCTGAGCTTCACATCAGGGCATGGTGAGCTCTGTGCACAGAGCAGGGAGACAAAACAATTCCTGCTCCAGCTGGGCACCAAGGACAAATGATCCAAATCTCAGCCCAAGAGCACAAACCCCGTGGGCTGGAGAGAGAAAAACAAGCAGGATGGGAGTGCAGGGGCTGAGCTGGAATTGGACACTGAACTGCAATGTGCACATGGAGCAGAGCTGATCCCAGGGAGAGACCCCGTGAGCGCTCGTGCATTTTGGGACCATTTGGGTTCATCTTGGGTGCAGCCCTGGCTGGGCTCTTGTGCTGCCCAAGGTGGATCCATGGAGGAGATCCTTTGAATCAATCCCTGCTTTATTCTGTGGCTCTATCCAGCCTCTGCTCTAGGTCATCTTTTACAGGGCGTCACAGGAGCAGCCTCTTGTCCCGGGAGCTGCCCTGGGGCCCCATCAGCCCCTGGACAGGTTGTTCCTGGTGTGTGGGGCCGTGGGATGAGGGATGCCGTGGGGTGATGCTGTTCCCTGACCCTGGAGCCACCCTGTGCTGTGGTTGAAGGGTGTGATCCCACTGCTGTTCCCAGAGCCCAGCACGGAGCACCCCGGGCTCAGCACAGCCATTCCCCTCCCTCTGCTGTCCCTGGGAGGGGATGGATTGTGGGAATGGCATCCTCCCACACTGTGGTTGCCATGGGAGCCCAGGTCCCCACCAGGAAAAGGCCTGTCTGTGGTAGGTCCTCTACAAGGAAACCCTGAAGAAGGCAAGCTCTGTGAGGAGATGGGAAGTGGCAGTGGGGAGAACATTCCCTGCTCCAGAGGTCTCCCCTCTTGTAGGCTTAGCTGATTTTGGTGGGTTTATCCTTCTGATAGATTTGGTCCCAGGGCTGGATTCCTGTGGAGCTTCTGGATATTTATAAATAGAATTATTTATTTATTAGAATATATAATATAATATAATAATGTAATATTAATGTAATATAATATAATATAATATAATATAATATAATCTATTATGAATATAATATAAATATAATATAATGTAATATAATATATAATGTGTAATATATAATATTTAATATATCATATATCATATACAGTATATAATATATGATATATAATGTATAGTATAGGATACATTATATATTCTATATTCTGTATTATATATTTTATAACTTTATAATTTTACAATTTTACAATTTTATTTATATTATACTATGTTTATATTTATATTATTTGTATTTATGTTTTTATACATATAAATATAATATGGTTCCTAAGTAAGACAGTGGTAAAATACTCCAAAATACTACAAATACTCCTTAATTTATAATATGGTTCCTAAGTAAGACAGTGATAAAATCAAATACTCCTTAATCCAGTTACCATTGAGAGGTTTGGATTGGGTCTGCTTTAATGGACATAAGAGTCCCAAAATTAGGCTGAGCAAAGGCAGGAGATGAAATGGGAAGACAAACTGAGGGGAGGCCTCATCCTCAATGACAGCACCAAAGCTGCCATTGGCAGTGCTGCTCTAAGAAGATGCTGCTGTTCCATAGACACAGAATCCCACAATGGTTTGGGTTGGAAGGGACTTTAAATCCATCCAGTGCCACCCCTGCCATGGCAGGGACACCTTCCACCATCCCAGGCTTCTCCAAGCCCTGTCCAACCTGGGCACTTCCAGGGATTCAGGGGCAGCCACAGCAGCTCTGTGCCAGGGCCTGCCCACCCTCACAGGGAAGGATTTTTTCATAATATCTCATCTAAATCTCCCCTTTTTCCATTTTAAACCATTTTTCCCTGGAGCCTTCTCTTCCCCAGGCTCAGCAATCCCAACACTCTCAGCCTTTCCTCATAGGAGAGGTTCACTGAAATGGGTTTGTGTGAACACACAAATGGAGAGGAGGAGTCCAAAAAAAAAAAAAAAAAAAATGGGAGGAATGCAAAGAAAGCCTTCCCTTGACAGAAAGGATGAGAGGATTTCTGAGAATCGTGGTCTTCACAGGTGTAATTCTTTCTCCAGGCAGTTCATGACGAATTCCCATCTGATGGTGTCTGTGTGGAAGCCTAATTGGGCTGGGAGTGACTCATGTGATGATTCTTCCATGGTTCCCCTCCTCATCCTCTGCCTCAGTTCAGGGAGGGAGTTTAAATAGCCAGAGAAGAGGTGGGATTGCTCTGCCAGACTTTTTGTGTAAATAAAAGCCTGAGAAGCAAAAAATCCTGCTTGAACTAGAAAATAGGTTTAGATAAAACATTTGTCTCTTCTAAAACCTGTGTGTTTGAATTGTCATCCCCTCTGCTGAATTTTCCCATCACACAATCAAGTTCAGGTGCTGTGTCTGGTGTTTGGTTATAGCTAACTTTGTTTATTTGTGTTTAAATCTCCTCACATCTTTGTGTGTGGCAGACTGAAGAGCTCCTTATTTCTGAACATCATTCAGTGGACAATTCATGAGCTCACAAACTACCATCCTTCTGTCCATGGAGTTGGTGGACTGAACTGCTCTAATGGTTTCCAGCCTTGTCTCCATTCCTGGGACTCTCCTCCAAATCCTCTTTGATTTGACAGCACCTTTCCATGGCTCTCCCTCCTGGTAGTTCAGCTGTGCCCAGTTTGCAGCCTGGGAGGACTGGCTTGGGCAGTGGGAGGGCTTAGCAGGATGCCTCAGCACCTCCTTCACCACCACTAGTATCCTGCTTTGGATCCTGCCCATCTCCCTCCACTGCCTGCTGGAGAAACCCAGGAGAATCCAGGGGCTCTCAGGGGAGTGTGGGGTCATGAGCACATCTCAAAAATTTAATATTTCCTCCTTCCCAGCATCCAAGAGCACTGGAGCATCAATAAGCCCCAGTTGCAGGCAGACTGAGATGAATCATGGAATCATGGAATATTCTGAGTTGGAAGGGGCCCACAAGGATCATGGGTCCAACCCAAACAATCCCAGCCTGTCCCTGAGAGAGTTGTCCAAAAGCTCCCGGAGCTGGTGACCATTCCCTGGAGAGCCTGGGCAGTGCCCCAGCACCCTCTGGGGGAAGAAAATTTCCCTGATATCCAACCTAAACATTGGAATGAGACCATCTTAAAGGTCCCCTCCAACCCAGACGATTGTATGATTCTGTTACTTTGAAAACTCTCATTTGTGTCTCCAAAGCGTTTCCAAAGTCCCTTTTGTTTTCCTCCTTCCCATGCACACCAAATTCTTGCATTTATTCATTTGTTTTACCTCCCAATCTCATTTCCTGCTGTGGGAAAAGCGCCCAGGCTTTCAATCCACCCCTTCAGAGCTGGTTCCTTTACACAGAGTCAGCGCTGCCATCCTCAGACAGAAATGCTGGAGCTTTACCCAGATTGTGCTGGTGTTGGGATGGTATCCCACTGCTGTTCTCCTCACAGATTATTATTCACACAGGGAATTGTTCACTAAATCAGTGAAAACTCTGACAGAGCTCCAGCCTTTCCCTTGGGTCCTGTGCCCAGTCACAAGGAGCAGAGATCAGACCTGGCTGTCCATGCCCAGAATTCACAGAATTCCCAGAACGGCCAGGTTGGAAGAGACCTTCAAGACCATCGAGTCCAACCCAACCCCAACAGCTCAGCTGAACCCTGGCCCCCAGTGCCACATCCAGGCTTTGTTAAACACACCCAGGGATGGGGACTGCACCACCTCCCCGGGCAGCCATTCCACAACTTTATCACTCTTTCTGTGAAAAACTTTTTCCTGCTATCCAGCCTGTATTTCCCTTGGTGCAGCTGGAGGCTGTGTGCTCTGGTTGTGTCAGTGCTGCTGGAGAAAGAGCCCAGCCCCAGCTGAGCACAGGCACCTTTCAGGAGCTGTGCAGAGTGAGGAGGGCACCCCTGAGTCTCCTTTTCTCCAGGGGAGCACCCCCAGCTCCCTCAGGGGTTCCTCTCAGGGTTTGTGTCCCAGCCCCTCTCCAGCCTCGTTGCCTCCATTGCTCCTCTGGAGGAGCTGCAGCTCTCAGTGAGGTCTGACCTCAGTGTCCCCTGCTCCAGCTGAACAAACCAAGTGCCCTCAGCCTCTCCTCCTGTGGCTGCCTGCTGTGATGTCCAAATCTCTCCTGCATTGCCCCTTCCCAGGAGGGGGAACACGGCCCCGTTCTTCTCTTCAGCACATCTGCCTTTACATCTGGCCCTCACCTGCCTTCACCCCCCTGAACAAGGGAGTCCTTTTCCTCCACCCCATTGACCTCAGCCTCTTCCTTACCTGCTGATCCAGTAAACCTTGTGTTGTCATCAGCAACTTTTAATTTTATTTTTTTTTTCCCAGGACGTGGAGAAAATGTTAAAATGCGCGTTGAGGAACGGTTCCCTGTGGGACCTGGCTCGGAACACACCCATCTGGCAGTGATCCCTTGTTTAGAGGAACGCTCCGAGACCTACGTTAGCTGGTTTTTAATCCCTTTAATGTGTGCCATGTTTGGGACTCCAGCTTCTTAATCAAAATATCATGCAGTACCCAGGCAGTTGCCTTGAGGAAAATCCAAGTAAAATTACATCAGCACTCTTCCCCTTATTAACCACGCTTGTGCTGTTATCACAAAATACATCAAATTAATTTGACAAGATCTATTTTTCATAAACCCAAGTTGATTGGCAGCAATTATATTACCTTCCTTTGATTCCATAATAAACAAATCTCATATGAGCTATTCTATTATTGTTTTTTGGGATTAATGGCAGGCTGGCACTCTAGAACCCATGTTGTCCTCTTTTAAAACACCGACAAAACACTCATTTTCTCCTGGTCCTCTAGAACTTCCCTGGGGTTCAAAGACTTTTGAACAGGCTCCAATGCCTTCTTGGCCAGCTCTTTAAAACCTCCTGGATGTAAATGATCTGAATCTGCAGATTTATTAATGGCTAGCTGTGGGAGATGCTGATTACCATCTCCTTGCTTATGGTTAGAGCCCTAAGTGTGATCATCAGCAGTGTGTGGTAGAAGTAGCTTGTGCAGCTTTTTCTCAAAATGCAGAACTGAGGTCTTTATTGAATACCCAGGGCTTTTCTTGGTTATTATCCATGGTTCCACCATTCCCCCGGAGTAACAAATTAATGCTCTCGTCAGGGTTTCTTTGTTGCTTGCACAAGAAAAGTGCCTTCTCTTCAACCTTGACTCTGCTGACTATAAATATTTCTTCAAGTCCTTTATTTCCCTTATTGATTTTCCCCATTCCTGAGCTCTAGCTAGGACAAAAATGTCTTTTTTACTCCATACATTAAGCCGGTTTTATTCTAATACAACAACTCACTTGTTTTATTTCTTATCTTAAACACCTACTTTTACTTTCCTTCTTAATCTGCCTTGAAAAAAAAACCACTATGGTCCCTCTCCGTGTTGATAAGGGCTGTAGATTTTAAATCAGCAAGCAGAAACACTCTTGAATAGTTCACATATTGACTCATGTAAAGTCTCTCCTGTTGAAGCTGCTGCTGTTTGACCACTTGGATCTGTTCCTCCTTTCTTGTAAGGGGAGGGTTGCAGGGAATTCCTCTCCCTGGGACACAACCTGTGATGGATGAATCCTTACCATCCTTGATTTGTTGAAATGTTAAAGGTCTTTTTCTGGTGTGTGGCCCAATTTACACCACTCAGCTCCCACCTGTGTGTTTCCACTGTCCCTCACGGAGCACAAAGGGGCTGGAGGACAAGGTTGTCTTGCTCTTCACTGAAACCTGGTTAATTCATACTAACCCCCAATCTGCTCTTCCTCCTTGTGTGGTTATGAAGATTTGCTGATCCCTTCCTTCCCATGCCTCCCCTCTGGACCATTGTCATTGTGGTTGTGGACAGTTAACTGGTGTTCAAAGCTGTTGTGTGTTCATCCACAGCTTTCCCTCACATCTGGATGAAATTCTTGCCAGGGACCTTGGCAATCAAACCATGCTTCAAAGCCACATTGCTTCTTAGCTCTGGACCTTGGTTTGGAATTTTCTACTCCCGGATTTTGTGTTTTCCTCCTTAAAGCAGCCTGGTCTGACCTCACAGCTGGAGCAGGTGGTTAGAGGAGACATGGAGTCCCCTCCAAACTGAATTATGCTCTAAGCCTATTCCTTGGTTAATCTTCCCTGTTTTTAAACAAAAACCAGCATCTGAAAACAAAAATGTTCAAATTCAACTGAACTTCAAAAATCTCTCCTCTAATTTAAATATGTTTCCAGGTAGGTTTGAGCACCAGAGTTGGGCACCCACATTTAGACGGCCTCAGCTTCTAAGTTTGTGTCTGAGATGACAGAGATAAATGATGATGACAGAGATAAAAAAAGGCCTGTGAGCACTGGGATCTCTGGGGTCTCCTCCTGAGAGGCTCAACTGAGTTGCTCACAGGGCTTGGGGGAATCCTGTTCCCTTTGAAGCCATGGTCAGGAGAAGATTCCTCCCCCTGAGGGTGGTGGACACTGCCCAGGCTCCCCAGGGAATGGGCACATTCCCAAGTCTGCCAGAACTCCAGGAGTATTTGGAGAATGCTCACAGGGATGAACAGAGTGGGATTTTTTGGGGGTCCTGTGTGGAGCTGGACTTGACAATCCTTGTGGGTGCCTTCCCACTGAGAATATTCCATGATTCTGTGATAGTCTGAGGCACCAGGGGCTGCAGTGAGAGCCCTGACATCCAAAACCCCTGGAAACACCCAGCACCAGTGGGTGTGGGTCTGGGAATGAGGCTCTTGGTTTGCTGGACATGGAGGTGTTTGGTCAGTTGGACTCGTTGGCCTCAGAGGTCTTTTCCAACTTTATTGATTCCATTAATTTTAATTCCTAAGCACGAAAAAACCATTGGTGGACTCCTGGACTCTGTTGCTACAGAAGGTTGTTGAGGCACATGACATCATCAGGGTCCAAAAATTCGTGGATACCAGGCTCAGCCATGGATGGAGCAGCAGCAGAGGGACACTCTCCAGCATCCCTGTGTGATGGAGGTGCTGCTGGGACAATATGAGGGCAATGACTATAGAAAGTGACCTCCTTGGAGAACATCTTTTGTTTCTGGGGTCCCAGACAGGCTCCTGAGCTACCCTTACTGCTGGTCTGACTCACTGAAGTCTTTCTTGCACTTTGACTCTCTTATGGAAATTCTTGGTGTGAAAATGCATTTTTTCATTTGAGATCGCTTTGAAATTTGCCTTTTTCTCCTCTAACTGTTGAATTCCCCACAAGACTGCCAGGAATTGCTTTCTGCACGTTTCTGAACAGCTCTGGAGGAGCTGAGGACATGTCCCACATTCTTGGCCTTGGAGCCTTGCTGAGTTACAGCCCCCTGTACATTTTTGGGTCTGAAGCTGAGTGGCTTGGATGGTCCCAAAGGCTTGGATGGTCCCTTCCTCTCCGTGGGAGGTTCTGGGCTCTGCAGAGGGGATGACTTACCAGGACTCTGATCTTGCTCCCGAGCCAACACATTTTATAACCCGTTTTCCTTAGTGTAAACTGACATTGGCAGGAGTTTATGTCAATATGTTGGGCCAATCCCCCAAGACTCCAGATAAGAGGCAAACACTCCACTCTTCTGCTGCCTACAGCGTTGAGAGAGAGGCCAGACTTGATCTAATCTCTCTGTTTGCATTATAAGCATGCCTAGAGGCCTTGCTGTGCTGGGTCCTACATGGAGAGACCGTTCCTGCCTTGAGTACCTGGCAGCCAGACCTGGCGATGGGGATGGAAAATGTGAATGGAGCAGAAAGCACGGGCTCGCTTGGCAGTGACCATGGAGAGCTGGACTCCTGGTGACCAGTTTGAGGCCTAGGACTGTTATGTGTCCCACTTAGGGAAGCCTAACGCTCTTTAATCAAGCTCTTGTGGCTTGGCATTGCGAATTGTGAATGGTCAGCACGGGCCATTGTGAATGGTCAGCAGCAAATCTGACCTTGGCAGTGCTCTTGAGGGTGCTGGAAACACCTCAGGGGAATGAAAGCACGGCTTTCTTAATTAGCTAAATAAGGCCCTGGGAGCTGGGTGTTGAAAGCTCTGTTGTTTAATTGCACTCTCACATCATATCTGCTCACCGAGTGAGCCCCACCTGTTTTAGTCATCGAGAACAAACCAGTGAAGATGGACATTTCCCAGTCCCTGGTGGGAATGGGGTAGGAAAGGGCAATGAACTCCCCAGAGCTGCGCCCACATTTCAAGCACAACCAAGCTGCGGTGACACGGGGTGTAACTTCATATTGCTGGTTTGGGTTTGGTTTTTTTTTTTTGGTTTTTTTTTTTTGGTTTTTTTTCCCCCTGAATAATTGCTCTTGCTGAGAAAACTAATGGGAGGTGGCTGCTGGCAAAAGGGCAGCAGGCTGGAAGTCACGCTGGGAGGATGCCTGGTGCACCCAGCCTTGCAGAGGGATGGATGTGGAAGATTCTGGCTGGGATGGGAGTCCAGCAGAGGGCACTTGCTGAATGTATCAGCGCCCGGGCCTGGGCCACAGTTTAATTACAAACCTTGGCATTGGAACCAGCTCATCCTCCAGAGTCCACAGTTACTCAGTGTATCGGTTTCATAAACTTGCCTGCCTGCCCTCCGTGACTCAGTTAATAATAATTAAATGATTCTTTAACAATGCTGGGGAGATTTCCAGCTATTTTTCAATAGGCATTAATAATGCTTAATGCTGGTACACTTCCAAAATTCCTGGGGTCTGGCTTGCTGAAATATACCCACATTGATGGGTCTGATTCTCTGTTCCCTTGGGCAGTCATTTACTGGCATTTAAAATGCAAAGTAGGTGTAAGTGAGCGGAGAGTGCTGATATTGGTAGGATTTGCTCTTAATGGTGCTCAGGTTTGTGAACCTGGTCCAACAGCCCTTGGTGCTGCAGAAGGCTTCAGTAGGCTTTGGAGGGCACTGGGCATGGTTGTGCAAGGTGAGAGGCATGGGATGTTATCCAAAACTATTCCAAAGGCCTCAACTTGCTGACTCTGTGCAATTAGGTAAGTGTCTCCTGGGAACAAGCAGGCTTCTCTCCTGCCGTGTCCTGCCACGAGGGAAAATGTTCAGATGCAAAATTTCCTGCAGCAGCTGGACCCATCTCTCTCCTCTCCTCTCCTCTCCTCTCCTCTCCTCTCCTCTCCTCTCCTCTCCTCTCCTCTCCTCTCCTCTCCTCTCCTCTCCTCTCCTCTCCTCTCCTCTCCTCTCCTCTCCTCTCCTCTCCACTCCTCTCCTCTCTTTTGTCTTCAGCTGATCTTTGCAAATCCAACCTCACACAATGGCAATTTTTGGGGCAATTACAGACTCTGAGCTGTGAGGTTCAATGATAAAAATTTGAACACTTAGACTCCTAAAACTGGTGGTTAACAACACAAAGGATCATGTGATCCCGGGCATTATACAAGGCCAACCCCACCTGGTGATTTCAGGGGCAAGTTTTAAATACCAATCCAAAATCTGTCTGAGGAAAAAAGGACAGCATTGGTTTTACAAGGGTGTGCAGTGATAGAATTAAGGGGAATGGCTTCAAGCTGATAGAGAGCAGGTTTAGATGGGATATTGGGGAAAAATTCTTGGCTGGGAAGGTGCTGAGGCCCTGGCACAGTGCCCAGAGAAGCTGTAGCTGCCCCTGGATCCCTGGAAGTGTCCAATTCCAGGCTGGACAGGGCTTGGAGCAGCCTGGGACAGTGGAAGGTGTCCCTGCCATGGCAGGAGGGTTGGAATGAGATGATCTTTAAAGTCCCTTCCATCCCAAACCATCCTGTGATTCTATGATTTAATGAGTTTATCTCATTAAGTAGTAGATTAATTCCAGTCCAAGTTGAAAGCTGATTCTTTCTTTCTAGCTCCAGCTGATCTACTGAGTCATCTGTTTAATTTTAGATATTTGCTTTAGGAAAGAACTTACAGATCTCTGGGAAAGGTTGATGCCTACACACAAAATCTGGCTAAATACCTGGCTTAGTTGTCCATCACCTGTGGGCACCAAGGCTCAAATCCTCACAGGAAAAGGTGAATCCAACTTTTCCACTCACCCCACTGCTCTGGGAAACTTCCTGGCAATGGTTTTAGTCCCTTAAATTGAGGTTAAGCCACCTTTGAAGCCCTTCTTGACTAATTTGTTAAAGTGATGAGCAACAGCACAAAGCCTTTAAGGACCTGAAGGACTTGGACACCTCCTCCTTGGAAAGGAAGTGATGATGGTGATGAGCTGTGATGATGTGATGAGCTTCTTCAGCAGAGCTGATTGGTCAGCCACTGCCAGAACTGGGACGAGTCTCTAAGTTTTGGGGCCAACATCGTGAAAATACTCTGGAATTCATATTTGTTGTTCTTCCTGCAGGACAATTTTCCCCTCTGAAGAGTTTCAGACCCTCAGAGCCAGAATTAAGGATGAGGTTCAGCTTTCCTGCTTTAGGGTGAGGTGAGCTGTACTGATGGTACTACCCAGATCTCCATGGTGCCTCAAAGGAATCCATGGAACCAGAAAAAAAAAGCCAGAGGGTTTTATTTCTTGTTTGTACTTGGCCAGATGGTGTTTGTACAGTGTCTTCTCCAGCTTCCCTGGGAAAAGTCTTTTCTAAATTTGTGAATCCTCCATAAAGGCTGAAGTGACTATTCCCCTCCAGTTGTCTTTCTCCTGGGATGGAAAACACCCAAGGCACCATCTGTAGAACAGGATTTTTAAAAATGGTAGCAAGGCATCAAACAACATCTGACTGTCCTCTTCCATATTTTACTTCCTAAGTGATTTGGCCTTGGGATGGCACTCCTGGGCCATCAAACTGGGCTCACAATTTCCTGTGCCCCAGACTCTTCAGTGCATTTGGTTTTTGATGACAAAAAGCTGCCTGGTGGCACAAGCAGAGGGTCACCCCTCCTACCTGCCAACTCTTGGAATGAATTTTAATAGTGCTTGCTATAAATTTTATGGGAAATAAAGTGCATTTCCATGGAAATTAGTGGGTTTCCTATCAGGTCTAGAGGGGTGGCTATATCCTGCTGGGAACCCAGGGGAGTGAAGTGGGATGTGTGCTTAAATACACCTATTTTTAAAAGGCGGAGGTGATCTGCTTCCAAAATGTTTGATGACAGGCTGATGCCATGGCTGGGGCCTGGCTGCTTTTTGGTGTGGCTCCATTTGGATAAAAAGATGTGGAGGAAAACTCCCTTCCCTGTGCATGGCTCCTTTGTTTGCTCTTTGAAGTGACACCTTTGAGCACCAGGATGCAGGAACTGGGATGTGATGGATCAGCACCCAAACCAAAATCCAGAGGGCCAAATGCTGGGATGGAATGGCAGCTTCCTACAGAAGTCAATGGAATTGCACTGAGCAGTATCAGCTGGATTGGCTGGAGGGATTTGAGGTGAATTATCCTCTGTTTTCTCCAGACAGGGACAGGCTGAAGCAGGTAAATGTTGCAGTTGAGATGGAGACAGTACAATGCAACACACTCTGTTTTCAGAAGGCTTCAAACTGTTTTTGTTACAGCACGCATGCTTTTTATACATTCTTACAAAGCTCATAAGTTTACACTTTACTCATTGGTCACGAGAGACAAACAAAGTGCTCATTGGAACAGGCAGTTGCAGGTTTCTCCTATTTGTCCTTCTTTCTTTCTTGGTTTCTGTGTCAACCACCTTGGTAGGAAATTCTTTCAGGGATCCTCTTATCAAACTTCTCTCTGGCTCACAGAAGTTGCTGTAAAACCTCTTCCACAGGTAAATGATCCTGGGACACACTGCAGAGAACACCTTTCACCTTGATGTCAGGTTTTAATAGACCCAAGCCTTGGCTTTGCACTGTTACACACTGAAGGTGATCTAAAGGAATCATCCCTCATTATCAGACTCATCCCATTATTGAAATAGCTCCAATGGTTCCTGACAATTACAATGCCTAATTTGCCCTCTGAGCATAAATGATATTAACACCAATGACGTGCTCAGCCCTTTTTCCACCTGCAAATGTTTTGGGTAATCATTGCAGGTGCTTCTTTATAAAGTGAAGCAACTGCCTTTAAATATTTCAATTATTTTTATTAGATTCCACTGTTTTGCAAACCTCATTGGCCGCTAGCCAGTCCTTAACCTATTCCCCTGTCTTTTAGTGGCTTAATATTGGAGAGGGTTCGCCTTGCCCTTGGACTGGATGTGTTTGTACAAGTGAACTGTCTGCTGATAAAAGCAGATGTGCAAACCCCAGATTTCTTGAATGTTTGATCCACCTGAGTCCCAAAACCAGACATTTTCTCCCCAGCTGGCAGCCTGGTGTAAGGGTTGCTGTGTAGATGTGGTGGTGCTGGGGGCACTGAGCTGGGTTTGGGTTTAAAGGTGTGATTATGGTTTGACCCTGGGGGTGTCCTTGGGTTCTCCTGTTTGCTTGAGGCTGATTTCATTTAATGCTGGGATCTGATGGGGGCAGCAGCAGCAGTCTCAGCAGATTGTGTTACTTGGGGTCTGCCACCAAGTCTACACCAAAACTGCCACCATCTCCAGTGAGAACCTGGTGTGGGTCATTTTTGGAGCATTAGACACCAATAACTACATTACTGAGTTTCACTACTCTTCCACTTTCCTCTCACTCCCTGTTTTTTTGCAGAGAAGCATTGCTACCTTGGAAAATTGCCTGGAATATTTTTAATAGAGTTACATTTCCACGTCCTTTTTCTCACAGCAGCCACACTTTCCCCCTCTGTTCTGAATCCTCCCTGTTTCTGACTCTGAGCTGTTTCCCTCCACAGCCACATCCTTTGGAGACAACAGAGGAGTCAAGAGAGACCTAAACCAACAGTTCTTACTGTCTGTGAAGGATGTATTTTCCTGTAGATGGGTTTGGGGCTGGTTGTATGGCCAATTTTCTATATCCAGCAGAGCTACAGAAGATTACTATGGTCAGTCAGAGTTTTCTGAGTCAGACCAAATATCTGTTTTGCTGAACTCCTCGAGCAGCTCCAGTTCTGCTCATCCAACCCTCTCCAAGTGTCACCAGCAGGATGAGATATGGAGCAAGGAAACCCCTCAGCCTCCCTGGAGGGCTCCAGTGGCCTGGGGCTGCTGTGCCAGACTGTCTCCAGCGCTGGTGTTTGGGCTCCTGCCTGGCCCATCTGGCCCATCCCAGGCGAGGTGACACAGCCGTCGCCTCCCCCTGTTGTGCCAACACTTCCCCCCTTCACCCAGCTGCTAATTGCACTTCACAAGGAGGTGCTTGTAACACCTTTCACCACCTTTACCTTCTTGCTGGGAAAATGAGGCACTTTATTGGCCCAGGAACAGACATTCAGACTTCAAAAGAAATGCTGTTTGTCTCTGGAGGAGGGGAGACCCTGGTTTGGGCTCGGGAAGTGGATGCAGCGCTTTTCTTGCATGGATCCACCAGGATGTGGAGGGAATTCCGCCAACAGGACTGCTAAATTGTGGCTGGATTTAGCCAAAATTGAGCCTAAAACGTTAATGTGGGAAATGAGGGGTGGCCTATGTGGTTCGAAATCCCAAAATCCCTGCTGAGAGCCAGCACGTTTGGATGCAATCCCCCAGAGGTGCAGGATGCATTTGCTCCCACATCAGGTTTCTCAGCTATGGGTGTTGTGTGCTGGCCAGGTGGAGGGTGGTGCACACAACTGCTGCTTTTTTGGTTCACTGGGTTCCCAAATTGCTCAGAGAACCAAAAAACGTCAAAACCGTTTTGCCTGGAGATGTGTGGAATGCTGTGCTTAGCTCCAGAATGGCCCATTTTTTGTTGCTTCTAGGCTTTGGATGATTTTAATTACTTAATATTTGATTTTGTTTAAAAGCAAGAAACACCTAGTGAAAACAAAACCGAGGTTTGACTTTCTCAGATGTTTCCCCACCTCCCCAAGAGCCTTTTGTTTAAATTGTCATAAATTCTCCCACAAAACACCCTGGGATGAGTCAAAACTGTGCTGGGTGAATGATAACAAGAGAGAGAAGAAGTGGAGGCTTGACTGGTCATGATATTGAGGTATTGACCCACTCCTCATCACCAGGTCGTGTCTGCATCCTCACACCTGGATTATCTCCACCACTCCAGGGGGAGGATGGATAACACAGGATCCACACAGGTCACCTCAGGTGGGAGCTGAGACTTCCCGTGAGCTCCAGGCTGAGCAGAAAGGCTCCTGGGTCAGCTTTCCCTGTCCCTTTCTCAGCCTGGATGCCTCTGGCCCAGGATTTGTTTCCCTGAAAGAGGAGTTTTCTGCCCAATATCCTGGGTTCTGCCTCTGAAGGGGAGGAATTGTGAAATGGGCGGTGGGAATGAGGATGAATTTGGGATGAGCTCTGCACAGCCCCACTGGAATGGAGGTTCCCCCCAGGAGGTGGGGAGTGGAGATGGTGAATGTGGGGTGATTTGAAGGCAGTGTGGGGTGATTTGGAGGTTTGGAGGGTGATTTGGAGGGTGTGTGGGGTGTGCAGAGCTGTGGGCACAGATCCAGAGCTGTTTTCCCATGGATCCTCAGCCATCCTTAGGACCTTAGGGAGTCAGGACAAGCTCCCTCTGGATGAGTGACTCTGCAGGGACTTCTGCCTCCATCCCAGGATTCTGATTTCCTACAGAGCAGCAGGTGCTACAGGAGCTGCAGGAACGGGAGCCCTTTCCATCTCGTGGCCCACCAAGGATGAGATCTATCCCAAGAGTTCCTCCAAGGAGGATTCTTACAGAGTTCTGCCTGACCCATGAGCGAGAGAGAGGGGGAATTAAAATTAAAATTTACTATCTCAAAATACCTAAACTGAATACAAGAATTACTGGCGTTTGTAAAGGACTGTTTTTATGTCAAAGGCATTTGGGCGTCTGAAATCCTTAGGCTCCATTTAAAAAAAAACCCTCCAAAAAATGAAAGAAAATCCAGCTTTGGCTTTGTCTGAATTTGCTTGGTTTTCTAGGGAAGTGGTTGGGTCACCATCCATGGAGGGGTTTGAAAGACATGTGGATGTAGGGACAGGATTTAGTGCTGGCTTTGGTAGTGCTGGGTTGATGCTGGGACTCGATGATTTTGGAGGTGTTGGTGATTCTGTGGTGAAGGAAGTGGGAAGCAGTAACTCAGCTGTTCCCTGATCCAAATGATGTCCAGGGCCTGGATCCACATAAAGATTTCAGCCCCACTGCTGCTCATCCTGGAGGAGGCTGGAGTGACCATGGACCAGCTTTTTGGGCATCCTGGAGGTCTTTTCCAACATTCATGATTCCATCATAAGAGGTCAGCTTTGGTGATTGATTTCCTAGGAAATGGAGCCACTTGGCTGCTGGGTCTTTCTGGATCTAGGATGTTCAAAGATCACCAAATGAAGGACCCAGATTTTAGGCTCTTACTTCAAACAAAACTGAAGCAGAGCCAGTTTTTCACCTCCATCACTCATAACTGCCTGATGACTGCCTGGAATGGTTACACGGTTATTTATTTTGAATTAATAACGAAATTCAGATTTCAGTAATTGGCCAGGTGGATAACAGCAACATGGGTCTTGCCTTGACATCCAGCTGGGAGCCACCTCATCCAAGCACTCTGGAGCAGAGGCTCCCACCCCTGGCAGCTCCTCCACCCTTGGGTAAGAGCTGCAGATCTTCAGATGAGGCCAGTAAATAATGGTAGGTCCAAGACATGAACTTGCTATTTCCTGGCTCAGCAGCACCTGGAAATGCACTTTTCTGCCCCACTTTACAGCCACAACTTATGCAATTCATAGTCCAGCCCTAATTTAAACATCAGGGTTTGGTTTTTTTTTTTAATTCCTTCATGCCCATCGAGAATTTCCATTTAAATCTAATCAGTTGCTGCATGGGCCCATCGTTTTTGCTTGGAAATGCACAGGACATGTCCATACAGCTCTACAGCACTGTTCCCCTCCCTACACCCTCTCCACCCCCGCTTCCCACCTCCCCCCTCCCCAAACTATGACTCATCTCAAGGCAGAAGGTTAATTTAGGTTAATTATCTTCCTGGTTAGCAGTGCATACATGTCCTGAGCAGCAATAAAGGTTTGACACCCCTCCTGCTGCTGCAAATCAATTTTCTTCCTCATTTACTGTAAATGGAAATGAGCCAGGTCCTCTGGCATCAAAGTAAACATTTCTCTGCATGAAACTCAACTTGTGAACCTGGTAATTTCAGATTTGCTTATAACATGCGCATTTGCCAAGGGGAAAAAAAAAAAAGAAAAAAAAAAAAAAGAAAGAAAGAAAAAAAAGCAGCTGTTTGATGTCTCCAAAAACTAGAATTAGCCCTGTAGATCAAACATCAGTTCTCCTGCTGCTTTAATAATGGAAGGATCCAGTTGCATTAAGCACGAGGATATCATTACAGCATGCACGGTGCTTACACATAAGCTAACCCCTAATTCCCCTACTTAGCAGCTAATGCATGTTATTATTATTTACTCCTGCAGCGAGAGGTTCAGCCATGATCCGAGTCCTGCGGGGTGAGGTGCTCCAAAGGAGAGTCCCTGCCCCGGAGAGAGAGCTCCGAGTCTAAATAAGACACAGGAGACAACAAAGGAAGTGTTGCTGCCCCAGGGGCAGGGGAGCGAGAAGGGACACGCAAATACCCCAGAGCGAGCTTGCAGCACAGGCAGGAATCAGACGCTTGTGGTTGCAGCCCTAACCGAGCCAGCTGCCACTCCTGAAGGTGGTATCAGGGAGGTAGAAGTCAGCTCAGCCCCCTGAAAATTAAGTTTTCCACCTGAGCTGCTCATTCCAGCTGTCTCTGTGGTCAATGGAGAGAGGTCAGCGCCTGGAGAGGGTGATTTTAGGGTTAACAGGGAAGGTTTTTATTGTGAGTGTTGTGGAGCACTGCAACAGGTTGTCCAGAGAGGTGGTGGATGCCCTTTTCCTGGAAATATTCCAGGTTAGTCTGTAGAAGACCCTGAGCAAGCTGATCCCTTGGAGGTGTCCCTTGGAGGTTGGGTGAGATGAGCTCCAAAGGTCCCTTCCAACCCAAACCATTCTGGGATCAATCTGATGATTCTTTTCATTCTATTCTATTCATTCTATTCCAACCCAAACCATTCTGGGATCAATCTGATGATTCACTGCATCCTCTGTAGGTAGGACGATTTTCCCGCTGATCACAGGGTCTGGGACCACACGGATTTGTCCAAAATGGGATTTTTACAGATGCCTTGGAAGACCTACAATGGGCAGGAAAGATGACAGTCTTGGCACATGCACCAGAGACTCCAAACTGATGGATCTGGAGGGATCCAAAGATGTCTCCACTGAGCAGAGCCCTGGGTGACCAAATCGGAGTGAACATCCCAGAAGAGGAGGAGAACCCCAAAGCCAGTTCCAATCCTAAGAGCATTTCCCTCAAGGGCAGTGGCACTAGGTGCAGGTAGAACATGGTGTGAGGAGAGTGGTGGCCTCGTTAATCCAGGCTGAAATTGCACACACAAGCTCCAATTTCTGTTCAGAGACAATCAGCAGCCCCTTGGCATCTTTTTTTCTTCTGTACAGAGAGAATGGTGATCCCTGCTTTTTCTCCCAGATGCTGATGAAAGCCTCTGCTCAGGGCTAGCTCTGTCTCTTCTGACTCAGTTTTTCTATGAATTTACGGTTCAAGACAGGAAATTTTTTAATGTTGCCTCATCAAAACTGATCCTGGCATTGCGGAACCAGCACTTAGATTTTATAGTAAACAGGGAATATTGTTTATTGTGATAAATACTCAAGCTTAGGAAGGAGGGACTCAATGAAAAGGGAAATTTGCTTGAAAAGTTTTAAGACGGTTGGATTTGTTTGAAAGTAGTAAATGGTAAAAAACACTAAGAAGAAAAAAAAACAGAGAATCTGATGGATGTGAACCCTGGGCACTCCCAGAGAGGGAAGGGGTCTGAGGGGTGTTTGGCAGCTTTCTGCAGGAACTGGAGCCCTTTCCATCTCGTGGCCCAGCAAGGATGAGATCTTTCTCTCCCACACCTCAAGAGTGCCTCCAAGAAGGATCCTTACAGGGTTCTGCCTGACCCATGAGCAGAGAGAGGGGAATTAAAATTGGCTCTAACTCAAAATACCTAAACTGAACACAAGAATTACTGGCGTTTGCAAAGAACATTTGTGACCTGATGGACTTTAGAACTAGAACTGCCCCAGGGCAGCAGGGCATTTGTAGCCACAGAATCTTCATTTCATCCCAATTGGGAAGAAAAACCCTCATATCCTTCTGTAATTTTCTTCATCCCATTTATGACCTTAGTTGAAGGTTTTAGAGATTGGGATGCAGCATGCTCTTCTCCAAGGAAGGATGTGATGAGTAGGCAAAGTGATGTCACAGAAACTGGAATTTCTGAGAGGACAATTAATTGCACAAATCTATAATCCATCATAATGAGTCACATTTCCTCTCTGACAGCAAAAAGAAAAAAGAAAAACCAACCCTTTTCATGCTGTATTGCAGAAATTGAGTGACTGTGATAAGAACAAGCCAATTAGGGACATCCTTGAGGGGATTTTATATTCAAAATAGAGTTAATTTTGCTTAGAGCAGAGAGACTGAGCAAATTTCTCCAAGGTTCTCCTAGCAGGATTATCTGTGGCTGTAGAAATGTTCAGAGCTCCAAGTAGAACACAAAAAATAACCCTATGCTGTGGATTATTTAGGCCAGGAGTTACAATATATTTGATAGGTTCTCATAATTTTACATACAGGATTTTATTTCCTTGCTGAGGACAAAGCTGCTGGGTCAATGCTGCCCAGGCTGGAACAGATTTCCCAGGGAAATGATGATGGCATCAATTCCAGGAGCATCAGGCACATGGTGGGAGTTTTGGAGTTGCTTTATGCAGGGCCAGCAGCTGGATTCAATGGTCCTTGTGGGTCCCATCCAGCTCAGGACATTCTGTAATTCTGTGACACTGCAGCCCTGGGTGTTTTGTTGGGATTTTAAAATTTTAAATTTTTAAAAATCCAAGTTGTTCGTTTGTCTTGGTGGCTTGATGAAACAGTAAATGCTGCAGTAAAAGCTGCAAGAGCATCAAAACTGAGTTGGGAAAGAGCAGCATTTCTGTTTTGTCATGAATCCCCCCAAACTGAGACACTCATACACAACATTATCTCACTTCAGCCTTCCTGAGCTTTTCCTTGACTTTCCTCTAGAACAAGAACAATTAAACACAGGCTGATTTACCTCGACTGACCTTTACAGATGAACTCCCTCTCCCTTTAGCCGCAGTTTCTCCTGCTTCTGAAACCCCAAACTGATAGATATTCCTGAAAAATATTGTGTTGGTGTTGGAACACAACTGATGGTGGACCCTGGCTAAGAGGGCCATGAACCCCAGGTGGCTGTAAGCTGATTTATGTTGCCATCTTAAAACATTTGTTTTACAGGAGCATCTCTGTTCTCAATGAAATGAAGTCTCCACTGTGCTTGGTTTTGTGCAGGAGCTTAAATTCTGCATTTGTGCATGGGCAAAGGGCTGGTCTCCAGTCAGGCAGACAGCAGGAGCCACCTGGCTGGCATCAAATCTCACTTTTCCCTGAAAATAGAGCAGCAGCAACCAAAGTGCCTTCCTCAGGCCCCCAAACTGAGCCAGCCACCGGACAGGGTCAAGCAATGCCAGTGGCCAGGCTAAAAATTCAATCAAACATGAATAATCCTCAAATCCATGCCTTTTTTGTGCAGCTGAAGAAAGACAGTTTTACCTTATAGAGCTTGTGATGAAGGTGATGGAGAGGGGGAGGAAGGACACAGCAGTGCCCTGAGTACAGCTGGGCAGGGCATAGATATCCCAGGAATTGTCAGGGAATTGTTTTCAGACTCACAAATGGTGACACTGACCCCACCAAGCAGGTGGAAATAATGAAAATTAGATCAGAACATGTTTTGAGCGAATTGCAGCTCCAAGAATGACAATTCAATCAACACCTGGCAGCAGCTGGACTATTTTTAATAAAGTCTTCATCATTGCAGGAACTCAGGGAGCTGAGACCTGCTCAAGTAAAGTATTCACACAGACAAACAGCTCTGCTGCAGTGAAACAGATCCTAAACTTTGTCCCTTGAGTGGTGCAATCCCTGCTTCTACATTTCTAGATTTGTGCTCCTTTTTCTCCAGTGCTGTGTAGGGTTTATCTGCCCAAGCACAACCAGCTAAGATAAACCAGATAAATGATTCTCCGACTCTTATTGCTCCCTGTTGGCCCTGGGAGGGCTCTTGTGTGAGCAGCTCACATCTGAGGCGAGCTGCAGTGAATCCCATCCCTCTGCCTGCACCCTGCTGGCTTGTGCCAGCTTGAACACCAGGCTTGTTCAGCTCTGTATGGTTTCATTATTCCCAGGCTCCTGGAATGCACAGATCAACCTGGGAAATGAAAGATATTCCTTTAACTCGAGGAATCAGAGCCTGGTTTGCAGGTTTGCACTGTCCCTTGGGTTGGTGGCACCGATGTCCCCTGTGCACGTGCAGCAAATCAGGAGATGCAGCTGAGCAATTTTCCTGGCTTCTTTTTTTTCCTTTTTTTTTGGCTGAGAAGGCAAGATTTGCTTGAGGATTACTTATGCAAACAGCTTGCTCTCTGCATGGCTATAAACACTAATTTGGAGACCCACAGCAAGCCAGGGAGTTGTTTATGAGATGTTGATGAGGCGGAGGCCAAAGAGGTGTTTATGAGGCAGCGGTGGTGCCAAAGCCAAACAGCAGCTCTGAGCCACGACTGGCACAGCCCCATCTCTCCAGGCTCAGCCACAGAGGGAGATTATTGCATTCTCTGGGAATTCTGATGAGGAACTCTTCACAATTAACCCAGAGGTGGGATGGATGGGCAAGAACTGAGCCCTGCCCAGGTTCTGGCAGCTGAGCAAGAAAATCTTTGCAAAGAGGACAAAAAAAAAAAGCTGGTGTGAAAAGAAGAGTGTGGTGCTGATCTCCATGGATAACCAGGGTCCACAGTGTCCTTTCCTCATCATTCTGAACAGCCTGAAATCCCAGCTTTGTCACTGTCCTTATAGGAACTGCAATGTTGTTGAGCTCTTCTCCTCCTGTACTTTGAGGCCTCCTGTGCTTCCAACATTTATTTTTAAGTATGACATGATTTGGGTTTTTTTTATCTGTGCAGACGTTCTTCATTGTCCTGTGGAGATCCTACAAAGCTCTTGGTCATGGAAAGGGGACTGAGAACTGTCAAAGACTTCATGGGAGAAACATTTTTTTATCAATAGTTACCTTCCATCAAAAGTCGAGGTGTTTGGGGCAGAAACTTTTCCTCAAACCCTCTGTTCAGTGAGATCCTCTGCTTCTCATTTTCAGCCTCCTCTTTTCCACACCAAAATCTCTTCTAAGCTTCCTTATAGTTAATTTTTTTCCTAAGTAAGTTATAATTTTCCTTTCTTTACCCTTTTCCAGCTTGTCTACATCTTACTTAAAATTGTGTGCCCAAAATGAAACCATTAACTCTGTTCACTTACACGTTGCTTAATCAAGAAATACTTTTAAAGTCAGGAACTTCTCTCTTTTCTGGTTATTCTTATTCCAAATTTTGTAGCTCTCTCGTGTCTGCTTCCCAATTAATATCTCATAGTACCTCTCAAATTACATTAAAAGAGAATAATTTCAAGAGGAGTCTGCCTTTCCTTTACAAATCCAAATTCCTTACAAATCAGGGACTTCCTAGATTTTGTGGATCAGAGGTCTGCACAGATCCCACATCACTTAATTTGGGAAAGGAGTCAGATATTATGATAAGAATATTGGGAAAAAAATTTTTTTAAAATAAAAACCACCAGTTGAAAAATGGGCACAGGCAAGGAGAGATACCAGCTGCTGCCCTGAAATAATATTGCAATTGCAATAAGAAACTCCTTTTATAATAAGAGAACATGCAAACGTCAGCAGTGTGGCATCTCCTGGAGCTGTTTAGATGCTGGATGTTTATTTACACAGCAAAGAGCCACGTGGGAAGGTGTTTTGTCTGCAGTGAGTGAAACCTTGTGGCTTGATTTAGAAGAAAGACCTTTCTAAGATAAACACAGCTGGTGTTGTGGCACGGGAACACGGATTGGGAAAAAGGAAGGGGGAAAAAAAAAAGCAAAGATGACGAGCCAGCATCTTCTCAACCTTTGGTTAGAGGCTGTTGGAGTCATAATTCACTCAAAGGCACAAGAACAAAACCCTGATCGTTCCCTCCCACCACGCTGAGATCTGAAAGCCCAGGGATTGTGTTGGTCAGGGCAGGAAATGCTCTGTCAGGTGGGGAGATGGGGTTTTTGTTGGGCTCTGGGAGAGGCTCGTGTGTCCATCTCTGCCCCCAGAGCCGCAGCTCCTCTGCAATTACAGCCTGCCCATGCCCTTCATAAAGCACAGCTTGGCTCGTTATTCACATAATCACCTGGAAAATGTTTTTCTCAGGCTTGCCCTTCGCTGTATCAAAGCTTTTTTTCTATATCTCTGCCTTTTTGTCTGTCCCCCCCTCCCCTCCTTGCCCTGTGAAGCGACCAGGGATGTCTTGCAGTGGAGCCCTTGCCTGTGATTAACGTGCTGACCTAGCAATTATTCACATCTGGATGGGTCTTTGTTCCACTTTGAAGTCTCTCAATGACTTCTCTTTCCCCTCACCTGTCTTCATTTTCCCCTCGGTGCCCCCATCCCACCTCCTCCCTCTCCACCTTGTCTATCAGCCCTCAGAAGTGCCAGTGGGCCCAAAATGAAACAGAGGACGGACCAGAAATTCCTCCCTAATGGGCCCAGGTGAGCTTGGGGTGGCAAAGGGAAGGTTCAGACCTTGAAGATGACCTTTCCAAAGTGCTCGAGTCAATAACAGTGTGCAACCCTCCCCAGCCCCTTGCTTCTAATTGACAAGGTGGAGATGGACTGGAGGCTCTTTCTTCTCTCCAAGCATGTGAGATCTTTTAATCTTCACCCAAAAAAGAAAAAAAGGGGGGAGAGGGAAGGAGAAGGAGCAAAGAGGTGGATGATGGAAGAGATAGGGTAATTGGCTGGGCACAGGGTGAGGCTGGGCAGCTGTGGCTCCTCCTGGGGTGGGAGAAGTGTGGGGTGAGCAGCAGCTCCTCTCACAAATCCTCTTTTGTAAGGCAGGAGAGGAGGAGGGGACACCTCCCTCCTCCACATTCCTCCATCCAGCCACCCAGCCACTGGCTCAGGAGAAAGATGAAGGCTTGTGGGGCTGGGGGGGAGTGGGAAGTCCCCGTGCTTTGAGGAGATTAACTTCTGGAGTAAAACACAGGGCGATAGTCTTTCAAAATTGCCTTCCAGCCGCGACAGGCAATGCTCAGATTAATTAGATTATGGATGCTCTTTTATATCTGGCAGATGGGTTGGGACAAGGTGGGGTGGGGGGCTGGGAGTGAAATGCTTCATTATTGTTTTTCTTTTATTGCACACTGCTATTTTTTTGATGCAACACAGGTGTTCCCCACCTGCCTCAAGCCCAGTGGTCAGCAAAAGGCCTCCAAAGTGTCTGGGTGGGCTTTGGAAAACATGACTGGAGCCAGCACTGCTGCAGGAGGACATGAAGGAAAGATGTCCACGGTCTCAAGGGAAGCAGAAAGAAATGAAATGTAAGATGTGAAGGTAACATGACCAAAATTAGATTTTTCTCCCTAAAGTAGAAGGTGTAAGTGAAATGATTATGGGAAAACACTAATTTTTGGTACCCAAGGAATTAGATCCAAAGGAAGCTGTGCCCATTTCTAGCACAGAGCATTTAACAATTTTCAGGCTTATGTTACATATTTTTTATCCACCTAACCTAGAGAACCCCTTTTTTCCGAGGCTTTCTGGAAATAAGAAGGGGAAGCAGTGTGTGCTTTGCTCCTATGGGCACTGGAAAGAGCAGGGACAGAAAAATACTGACTGAGGATACATTTAGGACAGAGCAAGAAAAATGTGAGGTGAAGCCACAAAATACTAAATGTCTTGCAGAAGAAACCTGCTGCTTCAGAAACTTTGCCACAGAATAATTTTACCTGTCTTTAGCTGTTAAAACATTTAATGCCAAGCAGGGCTCCTCACTCTCCTTTTATACCCAATTGCTAGAAACAGGCTACTCTAAGGTGGCTTCTCTGCCCTTCAGATGGGATGAAATTCTTGGAGTAATTTTCCTTAATTGAGCAAGGCCAATATGGCCAATTGTCACTATTAAATCCCAAACTGTAGCTGAACAACCGCAGATTGTTTTAATTAATTTCCAACTTTTGACAAACTCAAATATGTTCCTTTCCAAAACATGTGGTCCACTTGGCAGAGGTTTTGCTGGTCTTGGTTAACATTCCAAGATGCAAACTGTCCACGGATGGTGCTTTGGTGTCCACTGTCAGTCCATGAAATTCAGCATCCAGGATTTGAGTCTCTCTCCAGGCTCAAAGTTGATCACAACCAGTGTGGAATAAAACTCATCCACATGGAACAATAAAAACAGCAACCTGGTGAGAATAGGGAGCTTGAGACCCAAGCAAGAGCTGAAGTTTTAAAGAATGAGCCCTGGATATTGGTCAGGGTATTTGTGACACTGAAGACCAGTGTGAGAACAGCTTGTGTGGCCAAAACTAGGACGTGTAATACCATGGAGCAGGGAATGTTCTGCTTTTGGAGAACTTGGGACATGGTTACCAGAGGGCTGCATCCCACAGCTGGGTCTGTGGGGGGATTGAAGCCTGCAGAATGAGTCAACCACGAGGAAAACAGGAGAATGTTTCCTGGTTTAAGCCCTATGGAGCTGGACAAACCCTGGGAAAAAGGACATGGATGGAGACACTTGTCCTTGTGTGGGAACCTCTCCAAGGTGCAGTGGACCTGTGTCTGGGTGATTTCTGCCACCACCCTCTGCCCAGACCTCGCTGGAGTCTGACAAGGTGAAGGCACCTCTTACAAAGATTGCTCTGGAAGAATTGTATCAAGATGATCCAACTTTCCAGAAATTCATTCTGTGCCTGCAACGACTGTTTCCTTCTGCTCTCAGAGCTTCAGGAGAATTTCAGGTGTTATTCATGGCCAGAAGGTGGATCCCATAGCACTGTTGAGAGGCTGCACCCATGGTGCAGCACAGCCACTGTGAAACCCCTCCAAAATCCTTGGATGGAGCCACACTTGGAACTGCTTTTGGAAGGCCCTGGCTTGTTTTTCCCCCACAGGACAGGTGGACACACTTCCCAGAAGGTCTCTGCTCATGGCCAGTCCTTCACTGTCACCTCTGGAGGCTCCCAAGCAGTGCCAGGCAGGCATTCCATGCTTTGGAGGTGACATCACCACCACACGGGTGACACCTGAGCAACACTTTCCTTTCCCTTCCAGCTGCACCTCCCTGTGCCTGTGCTCCCTGCAAATGTGACCAGACGGGCCTAGAAAGATTTTCCTGGGGGGACAAGGGAATGTTTGTCCACCACGATGTCCCATCTGCCTCCATGCAGCTTCTGAACCGTTCCTATTTCATGGAATCGTGGAATTGTTGAGTTTGGAAAGGGCATCTAAGGTCATCAAATCCAGTTGTTGATCCAGCACTGCCAAGGCCACCACTAAACCATGTCCACAAGTGGCACACCCACACGATTTTTGAACATCTCCAGGGATGACAATTCCACCATTTCCCTGTGTGGGAAGCATGATCCTGTGAACTGATCCCACTCAGGGCCGTATCCTTCATATGCCAACAGTTTTACAGCTTCCTCTGAGCTGGGGGGTTTAGACAACTACATGAACACATGCAGGGAAAGAAAATGAAGTAAAATATGCATCCCAATGGATTTTCATGGATCCTCCTGTGGCAGGCTCTGGTGGGAGCAGCTGATCTGATCGTGCATGTGGCTTTGTCTGAGGCTCAACGAGCACCTCCCATCCCAAACTGCTCTTCAGTGCCAGACCAAATGGCCCAAACTCACCCCAAACGTGAACCAGTTGATCATGGCTGGATAGATCGTGCTGTTTTATTCCCCCTGATGTCTTTATTCTTAATTTTAAACTAGTGTCCCATGTGATATCCCACTCTGTTGTCTTTATCTCCCAGTTATGCAGGGATTATTGCAGAATAATAAGGTTTTTAGGAGGAGCCTGTGCTCTGCCACAGGCCATGGAAATTAACCATTCCAGGGACTTTTATCTCCCTTCCAACCAATGCAAAAAGCCTCTTTTCTCTTCAGCTTCCAAACCTGCCTGTAAATAACCTGCCTTGAAACAGCCCCCGACCCTCCCTCCTGCCCTCCACACTCCTTCCACTCAGTTCTCTTCCTGTAATAGGTCTGGAAAGGTTGAAAGGTGCTGAACTCTTGTGCAGGGAATTCAGCTTTAAAGACCCTGAACTCTGAGATTCCCTGAGGGGCAGAGAGGAGGGGAGGAGGAGGAAGGGGGGGGGTGTCTGGTGCTTTAGCACAGTGACCTAAATGATACATCTCATGTACATGTCATGTCAAATGTCATCTCCAGGGCTGGAATTACTCTGAATAACCTGTCTGGTCAGTGGAGGTGACTGAAAATGCTTAGCTGCAAGCCATGGCTTTGAGAAAGTCTTGCCTTTTATACTTCCTTTTTTATTTATTTATGGGCTGGGGATTTTTTTCCCCTGTCCTTGTGCAAGACCCACCAAGTGACTTTTGCTCCGACCGATTGTAGATCTGCCTGAGGAGCAGCAAACAGCAGCTGCAAAACAGGAAGGAAACAGTGAATCCCATTAGGAGGTGGGGGTTTTTTTGGGTCAGAAATGAGACACCAGGCCCAGGAACGAGGGCTGGAGGCAAAAGTTTGAGCAGTTCCCCTTGTCTGGGCTCAGCAGGGAGGAGAACACTCAACTGGGACCCTCCAGCAGAGCCTTGGACCCCGTGTCCTGCAAAGCCAAGTAATGGTGGCACTGTCATTATCCCTGAGCTAAATGATAGCTCCATTCCCCAAACCACCTCCTCTCTCCCACCCTTTGCTGCTTCAGAGCCTCCCACCACCATCCTTTGGGAAGCACTTGTGGATTTTTCAAAGGATGATGTAAAAGGTGCCTTGGGGAACAAGCACTGCCTGCTCAGAGCCTCTTCAGTGGGAGAAGAAAATGTGGGTTCATTCACAATAGAAATAAGGCAGAGGTGCCCCAGGAGGGAAAGCCAGCCCAGCTGACTGCCTCTAGCAAAAAGAAAGATTTGGGACAGTTTTCTTGGCCAGGATAAACATCCAAACTTTAAACAGGTGATGTTGGGGATGCCATTAAACATCCAGGGAGAAGAGGCTGAAGCAAAGCCTGGGATCATAAACTCAGCTTTCCTCTGCACCAACAGCAAAATAAATCCATGCAAAGCAAGGCTTGATGCTTGCCCAAGGTCTGACCTTGGACAGGGGGATCAGGACCACTGAAACAGGAATAAAACCAGAGCTGGTGTTTCAGGCTTAGCACTGACTTCTGCATCTTTGGAATGGGAGATGCAGGTCTTCATCTCAGCAAAATTATTGGGATTGTTCCTTCTTCCAGATTGGCTGAAATGGTTTTTCCAGGCAGTGGGAACTCAAAACTTGGTATTTGGGTATGTGAAATTCAGCTCAAGGGCTTAAACCCCTCCAGAAGGAGAAGGTGACCAGAGCTGGAATGGTTTTGCCAACACTCATGTGGACACATCTGAGAGGTTTTTTTCTGTAGCAGCTTTCTGCTCCTGCAAAACAGCACCTAATCCCTGTTCTTGCACAGCAGAGATTTCCAAGGGAAGATTTTTCCAAACTCAGTGCTGCATTTTGTCATTTTACCAGCAGGATACAGTTCATACCTGGGATTTCAAGTGGGAAAGAAAAATTAGATTAAGCCTTCCCAGCAACTCCTATTAAATTTCTTGGGTTCTTGTTGGTTTTTCGTTGTTTTTTTGGTTGTTTTTTGAACATAGATCTACACAGTGATGGAATTCCTTTGGCTTTTTGATAAATGCTTTGAACTTCCAGCTGTTCTTGTGAAGAGAAGAAACATCAAAGACATTTCTGCAAAGGCCATTCATGTACCTGAGCAGCTCAGGGCTCTGTTCTTCTCCTGGGTTGCCTCTAAGAGACTGTGGGGAGGGACTGAGGGGTGTGAAAGTGTGGCTTCTCCTGGGAATTCAGGAGAATTCCCTCTTTTCTGATTGACTGGCCTCTTTAAAGCTTCATTAAAGATCTTTTTCAATCCATTGCTGTTCTTTAAGGACCCACAACATCTCTGTACTGATTGCCCCTCAGCCATGTGCTGAGCTCCTTTTTCAGGTCCTTCCAAAATGTGGAGCAATCATGTTTCAAACAAGCAAACTGCAATCAATTAATTATATGGATTTCTTGGGCGAATGACCCCCAGATGGTGACTTGGTTATAAAAACAGGAACTGGCATTGCTGCCTCGTGGGAAATGGATTTGTGGAGAACTCTCAAAGTCTGATAGAAGGTTGATGGCTCAGAAGTGATGGAGACAATGCCAGTTCAATTTTTCTCACTGTTTGGCATTTCAGATATTCATTTGAAAAAAAAAAATTGCTTAAACCAATGAAAAATATTTTTCATTACAAAAAAGGCATTGAGAAGATTTCTCCAATCTTCTTGGAACTGAAGATTGGAAACTGCACACCTTGCTTTGGAAACACAGAAATAAAACAGTTCCATTTTCCTCAGACAGAAGAGCAGAGCCCAATCCGCCTCCTCTGAAGGAGAAGATCTTTGCAAAGTTGGTTGGGAAATTAGGAATTTTTCTCAACACCATCCAGCAATTCCTAAAGGGAAAATGTAACAGCAAAGGATATTTACTCCAATGTTACACTGAGGGGAGAAAACCCCGTTTCAGACCTGGGATGTTGGAATTTAAAGGAAGTGTTTGGGATTTGGGTTAAACTCACTGAAACAGCCTCAGATTTGGGGCTGATCCCTCCTTCCTCGATCTGTACTGGGAACACAGTTCACAGCACTTTTATCCCAGTGGGAATAAAGCAGGATCAGCCCCTGGCCAGGCTCCAAATGCTCTGGGTTTGCTGCTCTGGGATCCTGGTTGGAGCTGAAAGGCAAAATGGGATTTCTCCAGCTCAAAAATCACCCAGGGCAGGAGGGAAAACCCAGCCTCCATGCCCTGCCAGGTTGTCCTCAGCATCTCTCAACTCACCATAAAATCATTAAATTTGGAAAACACCTCTCAGACCACCGAGTCCTGCAGCATTTCTTGAGCTGCACCATTGCAAACTGAAGGAAAATGAGAATTTCCAGCCCTTTTTGGGTGCAGCTTCCCCACCAAGGACCCTGCCCCAAACCCGGGTACCTCCAGCCACAGCCAAGCTGGGGAAAACCCCTGTGAGGACCTGGAAAATCCTAAAGGATGTGGGACTGCCACCTCCTCCAGCCACAGCCAGGCTGGGGAAAGCCTCTGTTGTGAGGAAAAAAAAATTAAAGGAGTGACATTCTTGGCTGCCCTCACACCTATTAGCTTAGGAAATGGTGCCCTGGGAGCTGGCTGAGACCAAAGGCAGGGGACCTGTTAGCAGGTACTTGAGAGAAGGGCAGGAGGCCGGAGGGGGCTGCGGGCGTGAGAAGCCCCCGCAGCCGCTCCTCTGCCCCCCTAATGACCATATAAAAGGCTCGGGGGCAATCAGCTCCCCCAGCCCCGCACTGACCCCCCTGGCCAGCACGGGGAGCATTCCCCCGGCGTTCCTGCATATCCATCCCCAGGAAAAGCGGGATGTGTCACGCTCCAGGTCGGGTAATTTGGCCTTTGATGTCCGCGAGCATCTTTGGGCAGCGGCTGCTTCTGCATCCCAGATGTGGATCCCGGGATAAAGGCAGCTCGATCCCGCACGTTTTGCAGTAAAATTGCTCTTGTTTTCCTCCAGAATCACAGAATGGTTTGGGTTGGAAGACTTGAATAGCTTTCTGACCCAGTGGGGTTTTTTTTCATGGCAATCTCGCTAATTTCCCAACCAGCTTTGCAGAGGCGGATTGGGCTCTGCTCTTTAAAAACCAGATTTTAAAGCCGTGGCTGCTGGAAAAGTAGCAAAAGTAGTTGCAGGAAAATCATATAGGAAGAATCAGCTTGGTTTCTCCAACCACCACAGTGAAAAAAATGATATTTATGAGCATTTCCTCAGGTGACAGGGAGCAGGGTGATGTCAGAAGAGCAAATGTGAGCTGTCAGAGGTGTTCTCCTGCTGTCTGAGCGAGTCTCCCTGCCTGAGTTTCTCCCTGGAAGAAGAAGGATGGTGAGGCACAGCTCTGACTCTGGGAGCTGCAATGTGGCTTGCTCTGAAAGGGCTTTAAGTTCTCTCCCCTCCTGCATCACCCACTGCAGGAGAGGAATCAGACTTGAATAATTTTCTGTTCCAGTGGGGTTTTTCCATGGCAGACTTGGCTCTGAGCCCTTCCATGTGCTGTTCCTGAGGCTGAGAGGACATCCAGAGGGATCTCCACCCAAAGCTGCGGGGCTGTGCCTCCTTCTCAGCCCCGGCAGCACCATCCACCTCCTTGCCCTGCTGCAGCCACGGCTGAAACACCAAATTTGAAACACCAAATCCCCCTCCAAGGGGAGAAAATTCCCCGTGTGCTGTTCAGAAAACTCCCAGCAAAATGTTCTCCTGAGGGAGACAGGCAGATATTCCCCGGAATGACCATTCCTTCTCCAGCTGCACTGGCTTTCCCAGAAGAGAAATAGGGATTTTGCTGTTGACTTCCCTTGAATTTTTTGGGCTGGAAAATCCTCCAAGTGTCTTCCATGCCTTTTGTAGAGGGCAGTGCAAGATTTGAGGGCATGAAGCCTGGGACATGTCACTTAAAAACCTTGGGAAAATTCAGATGGGCTCCTAGAGTGCCTCTAAATTTCCATATCCAGAGGGGATGAAGGGTTGCATCATTCTCTCACCTTTTTTTTGTTCATGGATTGGGTTTTAGATGCCACCCTGGAGGTGGTGGGGATGGATGTGGACCAGGGGGTTCTTTGGGAAGTGCAGCCTGGGGTGTTGGGGGTTAATTGTATCAGGACAAATACCTGAGGAATTAATAATGATTTGCCTCTCCAGAAATGTAACACAAGAAAAAACACGTCTGGAAATGTCAGAAAAATGCAGAGAAAAAATAAAATGTGGGGGTGTGGGGGTTGGTGGTGTGAGGAAGTGATTTGGGACCCTGCTCTGGATTGATCTAGGGATCACAGGAGAGGATTTTTCCTGCTGGATGAAGTCACCCAGAACCCCAGGACCTGGATCTGCCCTTGCCCAACTCCCCCAGCCTCTGGGAGGCCGAAGGTTTTGGGGGATTTCGTGCAGGGCACGACCTGTCTTGCTGTGGTGCTGCAGCTCCATAAAAGGAGCTGGGAGGAAAAAAAATCCGTCTGCTCTGGAAGGAGAGGCAGGGCTGTGGAATGAAAGGCATTCCTGAAGAGGATGGATCACCTGGGCTCCTGTCAGAGTGGAAATCAGGGATGCAAACCCAGCACAAGCCGTGAACAGCTGTGGTGTTGTGTCCCCATCTGGGGAACTCCTTGCTGGGCCATCATAAAAAGAGAAAGGGGGAGGAAAAAAAAGGAGAAATAAAGTGATTTACAGGAGTAAAAGCATCTGAAGGAGTGCTTGGACCTCTGAAAGCTCACAAGTGCTCGTGTTCCAGGGAATAAGTGAAGTGAAGCAAGAGTTTTTCACAAGTCCCCCTAATTTTGCACGTCAAGGATAAACACAAACAGCCGGCTTGGCGTGGCAGCATCTCCAAACTCCTGGATTTCCCTGCTGCCATGGGACATCCCCAGAGGGATGGCAGTGCCTGGGGAGGAGACCTGAGGTGGCTGAGCCCTTTGGAATGACACAGGCAGACAGTCCAGGCCTGAGACACATCTCCACAATGGCCCCTGGCAGGGCACTTGCCCAAAACTGGCCACCACCGTGCCCTGCCAGGGACACTGGGTGTCCCAGGGTGGGAGACTGGGCAGCAGGACACATTCCTGCCTGGCAGCCTGGCTGTCCATGGTCCCCCATTGCTGGAATGGAAAATCCCGTTTTCCCTGGAGCGTGAAACCCTTTGTTTTTTGTCATTCCCACTTTGTGTTCCTCGTTGATTCCCACCATGGCTTTCCCTCAGGTGAGCCCAGTGTCACTTTGGGACCTGCTGGCTCACGGATATTTTGGCAGCAGAAGTTTTGTCATGGTTCCAGTTTTTGGTTTTCCTGGGTCTGCACTGAAGGCACTTGAGGCAGTATTTCATGGTCACACTCAGGTGTTTATTATTCCTTATCAGTAAAACAGTCTCACTACTGTGAGTTCAGCTTTTCATCAGAAGGCACAAAATGGCCACAATCTCTTCTTCCAAGGTCTTTGAGACTAAACTATCCAATTAAGAACTGACACCTGGATTATTTTCCCTTTTAACCCAATAACTGATCCCAAAGAGCCCCAGTGTGGACTTTTCTGCCCAAGTACAAAATGCCTCCCAAACCCATGAAGAAAAGGAAGAAGCAGCATGAAGAAGAAACCCAGGACAACACCCTGTGCCCTCCATCTTGCTTCCATCCACAACACACTAAAAATCCCAAACCCTAAATATCTCACCAAGTGACACACCTACACTGCTCTCCATAATCTATTTCAGACTTTTGTGGGTTCTGGTCTATCTTGAAGTCCAGGAAACTTTCTCCATGAATGAGGGTCAGAGTCAGTGCTCCCCTGGGGGTCAGGGCACCCCAGAGCAGACACAGAAATATTCCAAGTGCTCTGGGCTTCCACAGAGTTTTGTCATTAATTTCCCCACGGCACCAGATTATGGCAGAGATGTCCAAAAATAACAAGATTTTGATGTTTTCTTCCCGTTTTGGAGTCTTTTGGGATACCTACCCTACCTATTAAGCAAACCACCAGTCTGCTGCTGTTGGGTCCACTGCCACAGAATGACACAGCTGGTTTTGGGGTCAGGATGAGTTTTTTGGTCAACAAAAAGTGGGAGCAGGGAGCTGCCTCGTGCCCCTGACCTGGAGCCAGCCCTGTTGATGGATGCTGTTGGAAGCTGGTGCTGCCAAACAGCAGCTGAGCCACTCATCAGGCACCACTTCCTCTGCCTCTTTTTGCCAGGAATAATTTTAGTCCTGAAGCTGTGGAGTTGTTGAAATGTGGAGAAGGATTTTGAGAAGAAATTTGCAGTCGTGCTGTGCCCGATAAATATGGCATAGAAGGAAAATACCTGGCTGCTTCCCAGACATCTATTCCATTGAGCTTGGTGAATATTAGAATTAATTTATGAAAATCCAAGAACCTTCAGCAGCCTTAAAATGCAGAGATGGGATCCTGGCAGTTGGATTTTACTTCTGATATAATCCTGCCTAAATGACTTTTCCTGAAGCTACCATCCCTGAGAGGAAAGCAGGGGGGAAAAAAAAAGGAAAATCAGAACAATTTGTGTCCATTTACAGATCTGTGGTTCAACACCCCAGCTCATTCTCTCCTTTCTAATTGCTGCTTTCTTCTCTTCTCTGCTTCCTTTGTTTCTCTCTGCAAGCAGCCGCAGCTTTCAGATGTTTTAGGGTCATTCCTCCATGTGCTGCAATGCTAATTATTTCTCCTGCCCTAATTGGGTTTTCCATATCACTCCCAGGCAGCCAGGCCATGCAGCACACCCAACTCACATGAGAAACCCTCCCCACAGCCACACTCAGGACAACACACACACACAAAAAAAGACAGTGGGGAGCAAACCATGGGTTGTGTCATTTCTTAATTGCGCTGTCTTAATTAGGGGGTTCCAAACCTGCTGCAGCCATGTGCCCAGTTTGCCCCATTAACGCTTTGGAATGATGAAGATGGTATTGATGATAGCCATGATTCCTTTTCTTGATGTTTTTTACCCACAATATCCAAAATATTCAAAGTGGGAACTACTCCGAGCACTTTCCAGTTAATGAATGATTTGGGAAAAACTCTCTCTCTCTTCCAGACAATATAGGAATTGGTGCTGATGTCATGGAACAGATCCCATTCAGAAAAACTATTGACAAGAGTCCAAATTCCTCCAACTGTTAAATCTCCTTTAATTTCTCCTCTTTGTGGAGATATAAGCTGTGGGGGTTTTGTTTGTTTGTTTATTTCCCCCTTGTGGAGAGTAAGTTTTACTTTAATTTGCATGTTGGGTTGCTGCTCTTTTTGTGTTGCTTTTAATATATTCAGAGCATTTGGGGAGCCTGAGGTTTGGAGGCAGAGGAGGGGGGGATTGTTTTCATTGATGGATGTGGCTTTGAGAAAAGAAAGCAAAAAATTGGGGAAAATAAATTCCACGAGTGCCAGCACAGGCAAGGAAATGGAGGATTTTTTTTTTTTCCATGCATTTTTCCCAGGAAAAATAAGCAAAACCCTGTATTTCCTCCTTTTTTAATAGTACCTGCTTTAATAGAAATAATTGCAGCAAGGGCAAGAGGAAAAAAAAAAAACAACAAACAACTAGGCAGGGATTAAGGTAGATAAATTCCAGGGAAAGATTAATCAGAAGGATTCATGGAGACATGCAGCCCTCACCCAAAAACACACTGGAAAATTAAAAGAAAGAGGATTATGGAGAGCTTTCCATGGACATCCTTGTGCCCTGTGTGTTCAGATGGTGTTTTGCATCCTGTCCATGAGGATGAGGGTGTGTGGGATGGGGATGCATAGATGTAGGAAGTTTTATCTTCTGTAAAATATATTAAAATCCCTTCTTTTTCCTCCCCTCCCCACTTCCAGCTTGCTCCTTCCCAAAGTGGAATTCCCAATTTCGTGTTTTAGAGCCTGAAATGAGCAACTTGTTACAAAGGAGTTTCCCTGCAGGCTGAAGGAGGTGACAATGCTGAGGACCCTTGTCTCTCCTAGAGAAGGATTTAGTACTTCTCAAGGGTTTAAAAACACCCCAAATCCAGCTGTGGAAGGTTTGTAGGAATATGCTGTGTGATCTGATCAGATTTTAGCACCCTGAGCTGCTGAGGTTTGTTGTGGTTCAAACACAGGACCCGGAGCCAACCTCGCAAAATCTCTGTTTTTCGGGATCATGCGGCCAAACCCGTTTCAAAATCAAAGAGGAGGGTCCCTAAAGGCCGCATGGGGATGTTTATTTTTCTCTCTTCACCCCCCAAAACCGCCCATTTATAAACACCACCCACCCAAGGGATGCGCAGCCCGGCCAGAGGTGGGGACAGGTGACACCCAGGGATGCTCCAGCCGGGCTCCAACCTCTCCTTTTCCCACTCAGCGCCATCCCTGTCCCCATGTGAATTCCAGGAGACAATGCCAGCTGCCCGAGGCCGATGAAAGGCTCCTGCCCTGCTGGGTCTTCTGGGAGATAACCCCGACAAAACCCCCGGCAGGCTCGGCCGGGCTGCAGCCGCTCTCCCCCCGGGAAGCCGCGGGGCTGTGTCCCCCCGTGCTTGCAGTTTGTGTGTGTGGCACCATTAAGAATTGATATGCTCGATATGAATGGCCATACTTCAAAACCCCTGAATAGACCCCGAGCTTGCCCCCACCACAAAAAAAAAAATTAAAAAAAAAAAAAACAAAAAACAAACCCAAAAAAAAAACCCGAAAAGAAAAAATTGTTGGGGGGAAAAAAAAAAAAAAAGTCCCCTACTCAGCCTGGGAGGGAAAGTTTGTGTATCAATCTAGTTTTATAATAGTGTAATTTAGTGTCTAGGCCCGGGCTCTGGTGGTGATATTGTGCTGCAATGAATGAGACAGAGGGCTCCAGGCTGAGCAGGAGCTCGAGGACCCGGCTGGCTCTATTCAGGCCAAACTAATCGGCTTCAGCTCAGCTCTCCGCCAAAGCTCCCCTCTCAGTAGTGGGTTTTTCTCTGGGTTTTTGTTACTGTTTCTTAAAGAGCTCAGCTGGCTGCTGAGGCTGAAAAGAATCAAATTATTAAAGATTTTGTGGAAAATCCAGTGAGAATGGGCCCATGCAAGAATAATAGCATTGTGCCACCGTGGGCCATTCCCAGCTTCCAGTCGGGAGAAATTGTCAACTCTGTCTTTGTTTTCTTAACCCTTTCAATGGAAACAAAATAATATTTAGCTCAGCACAAAATACCTTCTTTTTAATTTCTAATCCTTTCAGGTTCTTTTTTTTTTTTTTTTTTTTATTCCTTCCCCCCTTCTCCTCCTCCTCTTCCTCCCTCTCTTTCTCTCTCCCCCTCTCCCTCTTTTTGTTGGCTGTCCTCTGAAATACATTTATATCCCTCATACATTCCCCTTTTCCTTGCCAGTTGGCCAGAGGGGCATCTGTTATCAGGAAAGCCCCTTCTTTTTTAAACAGGATGTAAAATGGGTGATTAAATCCTTTATTAACAGTTGCCACCAGAAAAGGGAAGAGGAAAGGGAAACGTTTTCTTTCAAGCTTCTATTTTCAACACTTAGAAGCAGTTAATAAATCATTAGTGCGTTGTTCAGAGGGCTGATTGTAAAATGCGTCATGTTTTTAAATGTCAATACATTTCAAATTTAGAGAAGTATTTAATTAGCATATTGCAATGGCATTAAAGATCCGTAAGGAAATGTCTGCCTGTCTGTCTGTCCATCCTCAACCCATCAGGGAAGACACAGACAAGCAGTTTAATCACTCCCCTCTTTTATTTAGGGACTAAGTAGCTTTTCCTGTGTGATCCATCTCTTTTCTGGGCTATTTTCCCTCTGCACACACCAATCCTGAATGCACTGAGGAGTGGCATTGTCTCGGGGATGAGAGGAAAAGGCTGCTGGACACAGGGTGGATATGGAACTCAGCTTCCAGAGGAAATGGGTGTGGGGTGTGTGGGGCACCCGAGCTCTGCTGGGGGATGGAAGCCCATGGTCACAGCTCCTTTTTTTGGGAAAAAAGTGCTGCCACCTTTTCCAGGCTTTCTCAGGAATGGAGCAGAAGCAGGAAAAGAGGGGGAAAAATTAAATTATCAGAACAAAACCTCTTCATCCTAAGAATTCAGCACCAGGGATGGGGCGACAAAGCACAGTGCCAGATCTTCTCCTGGTGTAAAGCTGATGGCAGCAGAGTTAAGCTGGACTTAAACTGGGTGAGCCCATAACCCTCCGAGCTATGACATTGATAGAAAGCTCAATATCAGGGGCTGAGGGTGAAAATTAAGGGACAAAAGGGTATTCCTATCCCATTGTGGGACATCCCTCTAATCAGGATATTCTCCCTCAGCTTTGCTCTGCTCTAACCTCCTGACAACAGACCTAGGGCACCTCGGTGAGTGGGGGAGGTTCAGGGCCACTGCTGTGTGTTTGGGGCTGGGAGGGGTTGTGTGTCCTGTGTCACAAAGTGGGCAGCATCACAAACGGGACAGTGTCACCAACTGGACAGTGTCACAAACCTGTGTCACAAACCTGTGTCACAAACTGGACAATGTCACAAACCCGTGTCACAAACTGGACAGTGTCACAGACTGGACTGTGTCACAAACCTGTGTCACAAACACCTGTCACAAACTGGACAGTGTCACAGACTGGACTGCGTCACAAATCTCTGTCACAAACTGGACAATGTCACAAACGGGACAGTGTCACAAACCTCTGTCACAAACTGGACAATGTCACAGACTGGACTGTGTCACAAACCTCTGTCACAAACTGGGCAACATCACAAATGGGACAGTGTCACAAACTTCTGTCACAAACTGAGCAGTGTCACAAACCTGTGTCACAAACTGGGCAGTGTCACAAACTGGACAATGTCACAAACCCATGTCACAAGCTGGGCAGTGTCACAGACAGTTACAAACAGACCTTCTGTCCTTCTGTCCCCAGCAGCTGAACAAGGGGGACAGCTCCTGTGTTTTCCCCGTTATGAACGGAGTCCAAGCTCCAAGCCAGCCTCGCCAGCTGGCTTTCAGACAGGGGAAGCTTATTCACGTTTTTAGGGCTCAGCCAAGTTTGGTCAGGAAGCCTGAGATGTTTTGAACTGGGGGAAAGGCTCAGGGACCCAGGGAGGTGCCAGCTGGGAGGAGGGAGGCGTTGCATTCCCGGTGTTTTCTGGAGCTGAGTCTCTTTTGTGTGTGCTCTCAGAGATAGAGTTGTCTCCCTACCCCTGGCATAATGCTGGCTTGGGAGGGGACTTTTTGTGGTTCTCCTGGCACTTGTTGGGAGGACAAGTCCACCCCTGCTTGCTTGAATCACCTACAGTGGCGGGAGATGAAGGAAGGATGAGCTGCAGCACCCTGCTGGTGCTGAGGGATGTCAGCAGTGAGTCAGCCCAGTGTAGGTGGTGTTACACTGCAGCCCAAGACACTGGCATGTCTGTCATGAGCCAGACACAGAGAAGCTGTTGATTATCTTCCTCTGGACAAGGTGTTTGCTCCCCATCCCACCTCAGGATGTTTCCTCTTCAGTCTGCTCCGAGGAAAGGAGAGAGCATCGTCGTGCTTTCTGTCTGAGGTCATGGGGGAACGTCCCAGAAAAACACTTGAACCACCTTTGTGTAATGTTGCTCCTGGCCCTTTTCAAGTGTAAAAACATCCTCGGATCTTTCAGAGCAGGTGATAAGAAGATCTTCTAAGGAATCCTGCCCTAGAGATCCCTCAGACATTAGCTCATGGCCTCACACGCCATTTCCTCGTTAGTCAAACCTCACCACCATTACTCTGCTGTCCTGGATCCTTCTCCACCCATTCAGGAATGTCACCTACCCCTCACTGAACCCAACACCACGTCCTAAGGAGAGAACACCCAGCACTATCCATCGGGTTCTCCATGACTTCCATGCTGTGATTCCCACTCCTGACCCCACAGCCACTCCCCAGCACCTTTTGCTGGACACCTGGAAGGGGCTAAGCAGGGGTGACTGAGGGTGTAGGAATATGACTGACTTGTTGGAGGAATATTGTATTTGCAGGGTGCCCTCGTGGCAGGGAGGAATGATGAATCTGACTCCATGTTCTCAGAAGGCTCATTTATTATTTTATGGTACTACATTATATTAAAGAATACTAAACTAAAATATACTAAAGAATACAGACAGGATACTTAAAAAAGGCTAAGAAGATAATAATGAATCTCGTGACTCTCTCCAGAGTCCCGACACAGCTTGGCACTGGTTGGCCAAAGAGTGAAAACAACTCACAGCAAAAACCCAGTGAAACAATCAGCTGTTGGTAAACAATCTCCAAACACATTCCAAAGCAGCAAAACACAGGAGAAGCAATGAAATAAGAATTGTTTTCCTTTTTCTCTGAGGCTTCTCAGCTTCCCAGGAGAAAAATCTTGGGCAAAGGGATTTTTGCAGAGAATGTGAATGCCACAGAGGAAAACCTTCTCAAGAACATTTCTCATCCTGGTGGCACTCAGCTTTCCTCACCACAAGCTTGGAGATCAGACAAGGAGCATCACAGGAATCCTTCTCAGAGTGCCCTGTCTCTTGTGGTCATCTCTAAATGTCCTCTTTGGTCTGCTTTTGGAGATGAGTTTTGCAGCTCAGGGGGATTTTGGTTGATCCATGAGAGCTTTTCTTGAGCTGTAGGATGCTCATGGACCTGCTACAGCTCATGCTGAAGATGCTGTAATACAAGAGACAGTGTGTCCTAAACTTGGCTGTAAGCCTGGATTAGAAATTAAAGGCAAATAAGGCAACCTAAGCTCTGGAACTGCATCAAAGGCAAAGCCAGGCTAAATGGGAAGGATCCAATTTCACAGCTCAGTTTGTTAAACAGGTGGGTGGTGGCTGTCGGTGGTGCACACGTCCCTTCATTAACAATTTTAAAATGAAAGGTCCCTGCCTGGAGAGAGCTGGAGGATCAGAGCTTTTTTGGGCTGCCTTGCCACAGGTGATCCTTGCTCATGCAAGGTTACTACTAAACCCAGCAGAGCTACTCAGGCACAAGGACCATCCTGGATAAACAGAATGTAGAAGCAAGGACAGTAATAAACCCTTGGCAGTCACAAATCTTCCTCTTTCTTTTTCATTTGTGGGTAGTTAATGAGTAAATAAGTAAATAATAAGAAATTATTCATCTGCTCATTCACACAAATATGGTTTTTGGTTTGGATGGCTCCTGAATTTCCCTGGAATCAATTACACCCCAGAGTTTTCTCCTTGCACTGAACCTCTGACTTTTTTCCCTGAGGTAGATTCTGGCTAAAGATGACAATTTGGCAGAGAATTTGCCAGATGATTTTTTCTTTGGCTACAAGTCTTCATGTCACCATTATTGGATAGTCATTAAATGCTATCATTAAAACTGATAGCATTTTTAGATCTCTTTGCAATGTAGAAAAGGCTTTAAGTAACCCTAGAAAAAGTTTAATAGCTTCATTCCAAGACTCTCACATATAGTTGTTTGCATTGTTCACTGGACAAGAATTATTAAAGGTGTCTCCTCTACCTACATCAGCATCAGGATGAACAAATACAATTTTCATTTATTTTTGTGCATAACTTTGTGTGCCCTGTTGAATTATTGCTACTTTTTCCCTGATTTTTTTCTTGCTTATGGCACTTTCTAATTCAGCTGCAGACCTTTTATATATCTGGACTTTTCCTTGTGTTTACATTATCAGCCATGTGATAAAAGAGCTGAAAAGAAACAAAACCTCTTCCCTGTATTTTTAGCACTCGGAACCAGGTTGGGGAAACATCCCCGTGAGGACTCAAAACTCAGAAAATAAATTGAATGGATCCAGCATGAATTATTTCTAAGGTGTCACGATGTTTGAACAGATCTGATCATTTTGGCAGAGAAATGCCTGGAGAGGTTGTTGGGCTGCTTGGCAAGGGCAGCGCTACACGAAACGGCGCTGTAAACAAAAGGGGGTAATTAAAATACATTTGCCAGAAAAGAGCCCCAGATTTCCCATGCAACGTGGAATACTCGAGGCAGCAGAGCTTTTCCTTTCTGTGCTCCCCTCAGCTCCTTGGTTTTGTCACCTCTCAGTCAGAGGCAAGCAGGACAATAGACATTCTTTGAGAAATTCTCTACAGGGGACACGACGCCGAGGTCTGTGGTGCCAGTTTTACATCTCCTTAGGACTTGTCTTCATGGCAAATGTGACCAGAATAGCTATTTTGGAATTAGCTTTCTGTGGTGTCACTATTCCAGAGGAAAGAGATTTTATTCCAGATGAATTACCCCGTTGAGGAAAGCGCTTGCTGTTTTGCAACTAAAACACGTCATGGGTAGAACAGCACAGGGTAACGTGCAGAGATATCTGACACAAAGAGGGTCAGATGTGACAGGGCCACATTAAATGCCGTGCTCAGATCATGGTATTACCTGCAGCATCATGTGGGAAAAATAGAGTATTCTTCCTTAAAATATATTTTACTAAAACCCTTTGTCGAGCAGGGGCCGCCCACCTTGTCTCTCTCCCCAGATAATGGGGTGAGAGGCTCCTCCACAAGGATCTCAGCTGTTTCAGGTATCTTTGGGTGGAAGAATTGCCTTGTATACAGTTTTACCCCTCTTTGATTAGAAAGGGAGCCAAAATTCAGAGCTTAATCTAGAACTGAGAGAGTGGTGATGAAAGAAATCCTCCTGCAGGTGCCCTCTCTTCTCAGACGGGAGGTAGGACTCATCCTGCCAGCTCAGACCAGGTACAGGTTGTGTTCTCAGGGTGAGCACACCTCAGACAACAGCTGTTGCAGTCCCTGAGATCAACATTTAAGATGCCAGCAGGTCACCTGTGGACAAAGTCAGTGCACCTGAGTTCAGTGGTGTACCTGGGTTTCTCAGAAATTGCCACCTTCTCATGAGTTCCCCCACACCGTTGCCTCTTGCCAAGCATTGTCTTTTGTGTGGCTCAGTTCCCTCCACGTGCGTGTTCTGCCCTAGGTTTAAAATGTTTTTAAGCCTTTTGGATCCACTGGGAAACTGGCCCCCACTGCTTGGCACTGACCTGCCTGCAGAAATATCCATCCTGTCCGTGGTGGAGGTGCTGATTCTGGATTTTTGACCATCTATGGCCTATGGGGAATGGTAAAAACAAACAGCACATGTTCAGGCAGCACCTCTGAGCCACAGGGCCTCCATATCAACTGCCCCAGAGGAGAGATGTCTGCATGGGTTGATGGAAAATAAATAATCTTAGGGTTTTTTTTGGGGGGGGGGAAGTGTGAGGATGTTCCCTCCAGTCAAGTATTGTTGGGGAAATTGGTCCAGCCCCTGATCTTGTACTGAAAGATGCTCCAAAAATGCAGGGGAAAATCAACCCTACAATGAATTAAGACCATTCAACAACTTGTGGAGAGGGGGAATATCTTTTATTGGGCCATCTGATATGACCAGAGCAGAGAAATGTGCTTCTGGCTACACAAGATCTTCTGCTCATCTAGATTAGGAAAAATTAGGAGAGATCAGACAAACGAAGTCGTTAGATTAGATTGTGCCCTGTGGTGGTGAAGGGTTTGCAGCCTCCCATCTGTGACGTAGGCTGAGCCTTATCTCATCAAGTTATGCTCAGAATGAACCTCAGGGGCCTTTTCCTGCTGCAATCATTTGTACAATCCCTAAGGATAAGGATGGATGGCTCTGGAGAGCACGGGCTGCAAGTCCAGTGTGTGGCAAGACCCAATATAGGGATCAAATACTGGCAAAAAGCATCTTGCAAGGGTTGGGCTGGCCCTTGGAATGGGGGGATTCAATCCCTGTCATGCAAGTGCAACACTGGGGGAGTTATTTGCTGTGGGACCCATCTCACACTGTTTACCAAAAAATGATGTTTAATCCAAGGTAGTATTTCACCTTCTGCAATTAATTAGGGAGGTCTGGTTGTCTGGAAAGTGATTTATCCCATCCATGTTGGGGGTAGGGTGAGGCTCTAATTCCTGGTGTGGCACATCAGCCTCACTTCAGCAGCTTTTGCAGAACGAGCCATCTCCATCTGCCTCTCCAGAAGGCAGCAAGAGACTCAACTCCTCAACTTTAGGGGACCAAAGCCAAGTGAAACAGATCATATCCTGGTTTCTTCGTGCTCCTTCTCCTCACTTGTAAAACAAAGGTGAGCAGCCTCTGCTCCATCACAGAGAAGGTGTGGATGGAGATGTGTTAAAGAACCTGAGGTGAGTGCTGTGGTCACACAGTTGAAGCTGTGGCTGCCCCTGGATGCCTGGAAGTGCCCCAGACCAGGCTGGACAGGGCTTGGAGCACCCTGGGTTAGTGGAAACTGACCATGATTTGTTATCAAAAGGAATAGTGGTGGGAAGGAATGGAGGAGTGTTGTCCCTGGTGGGTGGTTGATGCCAAAACTGACCTAGGAAATGTTGATCTAAAAACCTTGTCCAGCACAGAGGAGCAAAGAGCCTCTGTCTCTATGGGAACACTTTTGCTGATGGGCACTTTACAGCCTACAACAGCCACTGAAAATCCAGGTAGCTCAGCAAATCCCAGAAAAAAAAATAAAATACGGATGAAAGAAACTCTGCACTTCAGATCTCAGAGTGCCAGGAACAGTGGGAAAACAACACAACGTGGTGCAATTAATGCAGAATGCAGCTCATTTGAGTCACTTTTTCTTCCCTATTATTTCATCCTCTCAGAGGAAAATTCCAGATCAAGTCCCTGCGCTGGTGACTCTTTGGGTTTAGAGTCTGGAGGGATTTACAACCAGCAAAGATGTGTCTGGATGGAGACATCAATGCCCTGGCTCTAACACCTGAAGTTCTTGAGAAGGTTTCATGTCATGAGAGTGAAGAATTTGGAGGAATTATTGAGAGTCCCTCTGCAGGATTAAATTCCAGATCCTGGTTTTAGTGCTGCAGCTCTTCTCCTCAGCCAGGAGGAGATTTTGTCCTGGAGGACTGCAGGGATGAGCCAACCCTCTGCCCCTCTTGGACCTCTGCTGCCAAGTGCAGAAGAGCTTCTTTTGAAGCCCAGTGGGAGAAAACCTTCCTTTTTTTCCCCCAATATTTTATTTAGAAAAGGACAAATCAAGATGGGATTGATCATCACCCTTTGGATGTCCTCTGAGCTGAAATGAGAGAGGACTGGGATGAGACATACAGGCTGTTTACAGTAAAACCCAACATTTGAGGCAACAAGAAGAGATCCATTGTCTCAACAGACACATTTTGGTACATTTTTTGCCCCAAAGAACAGATGGAAGGTTTGCTATTGAAGAGGGAGATGTGGCAGCACGTGATGGTGCTTCAGGTGAGCTCAGTGGTGTCACATCTCTCAAGGGACATCTTGAGACATTCCCCTTCCAAAACCACCTCCCCAAACACACATTTCCTGCAATTTGCTTGCAGGAAATCTTTCAGCCACCAGATGTCTCTCTGTGCTGCCCTGGTGAACGAGGAGGGCAAAAATGGAAGTCAAGTCATATGGAAAAATGCTTATTTACAGATTTGCACTCTTGTCTTTGTTAAACCAGATGCTTGGAACTGGTTTTTCACCACCTCGGTGGGTACTCTGCTCCAAGGGTGGGTTTTGAGGCATCTCCATGGGTTGAGGAGGCTGGAATAAATCTCTTTTGGCCCATGGTGGCACTGCTGAAAGATTTGTGCTAATGAGGTCAATTTGGAAGGCAGAGGAGAATGAAGGAAGAGATGGTCTTTAATGAAGGGATTTCAAAGTGAGGAGTGTCCCTGATGGAGTGGAGTCTCCAGAGAACATCCAGCCATGAATTTAGAGCATGGAGAACACACCTAGAGAAGATTCAGTTCCAATCTCCACGGTTTCTCCAAACTGCTGACTTCCAAGCTTTTCACCCTTCAGATATCCAAGATTCAAACTATCCAAAGTCTGAGGCAACTTTTGCTTTCTATTTGTATTGAGAAGTTTAAAGTTAAAGACCATTGTGTGAACTGGACACTTCAGAACATTCCCAACAAATGGGGAGTTTCAAATGGAATTGCACATTCCTGAGACTAGGAGGTCATGGACCTGGAAAAAGTGCAAGTTCCTCTGTTCTCACAAATCATTTCCCAATGGGAATAATTTAATTCTGCTTGGTGGTCGGTCTGCAGCAGGTTAGGAATGAAATGTCCCAAATTTCCTCGCCTTTCCCATGAAAAATCCACATTTTGCCTTAAAAACAGATGTACAAACTGAGTTTGTGGAGCTTGCGGACTTACAGCCCCTTCAATTTACTCTTCAAAAATCACCCCCAACTTGGATTTACAGCCAGCTCCTGAATCCAACAGAAAAATCCAACAGAAATCCTTGTGCAAGTGAAAGATGACATCTCTGATGACTTCGGATCTGGAATGGGAGCCCACCCTGCACTACTGGCACACTGGGAAAGATTCAGCAAGGTGAGGTTTGAACACCTCCAAGGTCTGAATCTTCCTTGCAGCCACAGAGTCGAAATCCAGCTGACTCAGCTCAAGCCTTTTGTGCTTCTTCAGCAGCTGTTCAGATTAATGCCATTAAGGATTTATTATTTCTTGGTCTGGGAAGACACTGAGGGCATTTTTTGGTCAAGAAGGGGATTTGTTTTGGTGTCTCCAGCTGCAAGTTCCTCCCTATTTAGAAGTAGCTTTTACTCTTCAGGTCCTGTGATAATCAAAAGGTTTTCATTCTTATGGAAGGGATTGTAGACTTCTCAGGGAGAACTGTTTTTGGGCCAGGAGCTGACATGTTCAAAGGAAATTTTGATACCAAAATTTATTTAACCCACGCAAAACACTTCTGAAACATATGTACATTTTCTTTAGTGTTTTACACCTTTTTTGGATACTTTTTCTAAGTTCCACCTCACAATCGAGAATCCTGCAAATGTGAGGTGAGGCATGCAATTTTGGGAAGGTTTCATCAGCCCTAATTTACACCTCTAAAAGTGAGATGCCCAGGTCCAAGTTAGTCAGCCCAGGCTTGTTTTGTGGTCAAGGGAGAGGAGAGTCACCCCGAGGGGGAGATTCATCTCTTAAAACAGACACCCAGGGTTGGTCATGCAAATCACTTGCTGGACATGTCCCGCTCTCTCCTTGGCTGTAAAGATTTTCAGGTTTTTAACCTTTTTAAAGTCAGGTGGAATGACCATTGTCTTCATTTTTTCAGTCAGACTGAGAGAAGAAATCACCTTTTTCTGAAAACCATTCCACCCTGAAGAGTTGAAGGAGCAGTGGTGTCTCACGGATCTGTTTCATGGACATTTATGTCCATGGATTTATGATCATGGATCAGGTTGTGTAGGTCTCATCTCCTGTCTCTGACCCCTGCCAAGAGCAGGAGAAGAGGATAAAAGCTGGACAAACACAGGGTGAAAATTCCACTCAACTCCCAGCAACCCCCAGCTGGGATTTCCCATGGAAGACTTGAGTCTTTCAGTATAAAAACTCCTCACGTGCCTTTCTTTGGTGAACACTGCCCAGTTGCTTCTTAAATCCACATAAATTTAAATACCTGCAGCTCCCTGTGGTGGAGATTTCTACCATCAAACCCCGTGAGCAGAAAACCTCCTTTCTGTTGTTCTCACCCTAATTACAGTGGATGTCTCCTGGGTGTAATATTATGAGAAATGGTGGGTATTTGATCCACACTCACCTCTCAGCACTATTGTGTCCCAAAGCCTGGCTGCCCCAAGGATTTCTTTGGTGGATTATGCCAGCTTGCACCACGTAACCTGTGCTTACAGAGCAGTTCCCACCTTCTCATGCCAGCAAGCTCTAACCACCTGCTTGATGAGCTAGCAGAACGTTAAGTTTTTTATTGGCTTGTACTAATTGCAAGCCACAAGGGAAAAAAAGTAATTTCCTTGACATTACAGGTTTGATAAATGATGGTAAAAGGTGGACCTGGCTTTTCTCTAGTTAACCAGTTATTGTGTGTTAATAATCTGATGTTTTTCTGCATGTAGATGATTTGCAAGACATCTGCTTGACAAGTAGAGCTGTGTGACCTCCTTGGGTACAGCTGTTTTTACAGACAAATGGCTCAGGCAGCCCATGGCAATGGTTGAGAGCTGGTTTTATTTATCAGCATCACTGTGGATGTAAACAGAGATAGCCAAAACCAGATCTCTGGGCCTGGAAGTTCTTTAGGACAGGGTCCACCTCCCTGTGCTGTGTTTGGGCATCACCCAGCACACGAGGGATGGTCTTAGGATGGTGATGAGCCCAGAGGCACTGCCACAAAACAAGGATTATCATTGTGATTGAGTCTGTGATAGCAACAATGACAGCCGGATCTCATTGTGCTCCCCAGCTATCAAAACATCCTAATTAAAGGGAATGAAAACTAATGTATCCAAGTTGCACAGCCAGTCCTTTGGTCACATTTTATTCCGTGTTTGGAGTGTCTGCTGCCTTTTAATGAGTAACCTTTCTCTTCCCCCAGCAGGAACAACATCTGCTGCTAAGGCAAGGTGTGCCAGCAGCCCCTGCCAGCCTGAAACAACAGCTGGGAGCTGGGGAACTTATTCAGAGCTCTTGAGGACCACTCAGTTATCATTCATTAACAAGCCTAAAGGTGAGCTCCTTGCCAGCCCTCTGCATGCCAAACTCCTCCTGTGTGACTGTGGTGCTTGGAGGGTGGTGTTCCCACTCCACGGCTGGACCAGGAACAAGTTTCCTTATTGATTTAGCTGTTCAATGTCAGCCAAAGTCCTTCCCTGACCCACTTCAGGACTATTTACTTGTCCTGCCCTCTCCACTTCATCGAGACACTGCGTTGTCCCAACGGGCGCTGAGGAAAGCACAACAGAGAGAAATCCCCTGCAAAGACCTGGCACAGCAATGTGGAAGGTAAAACCATCTTGTAGGTCCTTCAAGAGGCTGTGTCTCATTGCATTCTGCACTCACAGTGACAATTCTTTGTCGAAAAACTCCCCCTTCATCCTGATTAACCTCCCTTGGTCTTCATCCTGATTAACCAAAGTCTCCCACGTGGATCCTTCTGTGACATTGGGTCTGAAAAATAAGTAGGACCCAAGCTGCTTCTTTATTTTTGATAGCCCCTGGAATTTGGGTGTGTTTCCTGTGAAGGAGCAGCTTGAGGAACAGAAATTCCAGAGGAAGCATTTGTCCTCTGGAAAGCAGCAGTTTGTTGAAACCGGAATTCCAGCGGGGTTGCTCAAGACCAGGCTGGAGTTATCAGTCCCTGGTGACTCAGCCAGGGCTTCAAGTCTTTGCCTGATAGGGAGAGGAGGCTTGGACCTGGATTTCCATATGCTGCCATAAAGACCTTGACATTCCCAGGATGAAAGACACTTCCTGCACAAACCAGCTGCATTGATTAGGACAGAACAAACAGGTTCAAGGCTCTCCCCGGATTCCTGCATGAAAGAAATTCTCACTGTAGTCAAGCTGGCACTTCTTCACTACCACCACTCTTTCCCACACACAGAATTGAGAATTATCTCACATATTCCAGGAAAAAAAATACAGAGCAAGTGGATTTTTGAGAGCCCAAGATCTTGGTGAGATGTGGTCAACACAGCCTTGCTGTGCCTCCTGTCTGCCAAAAGAGTTGATGAAATTTAGGGTGTTGGGATGTTCCTGAACCAGGAAGAATAGCACAAGGATTCAGAGGGTCAGGTCCAGACCACAGATCTGTTTCAAATCACCATTAAAGTGACTTAACCTTGCTGCCCTTGCACGAAACCAACTTGTAGAGGAACTGAGCTGACCTCACCTTAACACCACCACCAAGTTCATTAGTGAACATTCACCTGTTGACACTCGCAGGCAAATCCCAGACCGGATTGTAGCCCTGTGGAATGCAAATCTGGCTGTGTGCCTCCAAATGACTGCATGGTGGGGGGAAAAAAACCCTTCCACACCTGCAAATAAAAGACATAAGTAAGCAAATTCCGAAGCTGGCTGGGTACAAACGAGATGGCAAAGCTTTCAGATTTTATTGGGTCACAGTGTGTTTCTTTATGGCCTGGTGAGCTGCTGGTCAGGAGCTGCTTTCAGCTGGATTCGCAGCTTCAAAGGATGGTGGATTGGACTGATTGCTCAAGCGGGATTCAACTTGCAGATTAAGACATCCTAATTTGGGTGGCAGGATGCAAAGTGCTGCCTGCATGTGCTTGAAGGCTCTGAGCTCCTGTTACAGCCAGTGGAGATGGGATTTTCCACGTGCTTGACTGAACACAGGTGTCCAGGGCCATCTGTGGTGTCTCAGTAATTCCTCTGGGTATCCCCCTGCCAATCCAGGAGGACATGGACCTCCCAGAGGGTCTGTATGTGCCAAATCCATATGACATCCAGATTTCCAAAGGGATTCAGGCAGCACTCAGCCCTTATGGTGAAATGAATCCCTCAACTCATTGTGAACAGTAACAGGAACTTGAAAGTCAGACCTCAAGTTCAGGCAAATTGGGCTCAGTCACTTGGCTGAAGTGTCTAATGCCTGGTGACATACCCTGAGGGATCTGAGACATCTCCCTGGAGCTCCCAGACATGACACAGACCCGTGGTTCTCCTGGAGCAGCACCCAGAGGACAGGCAGAGCCTGGAGGGCATCCCCGTGCCTGTGTGTGGTTCTGAGGGCACCTTCACTGGGGTGAGTGAATCCGTGAGCTGAGCCCCACTCCCTGCAGTCCACAAAGCCTGTGGGGCAAGACTGTGACTTCATGGAGGCTTTGGGTGCCTTGCTCATGATGCCTTGTGCAGGCTGACTGAGGATAGAGACTAGATAAAGCTAAAGAATAAATTAGGGATTTATTCAAAGGATCTCCTCCATGGATCCACCTTGGGCAGCACAAGAGCCCAGCCAGGGCTGCAGCCAAGATGAACCCAAATGGTCCCAAAATGCACGAGCACTCACGGGGTCTCTCCCTGGGATCAGCTCTGCTCCATGTGCACATTGCAGTTCAGTGTCCAATTCCAGCTCAGCCCCTGCACTCCCATCCTGCTTGTTTTTCTCTCTCCAGCCCACGGGGTTTGTGCTCTTGGGCTGAGATTTGGATCATTTGTCCTTGGTGCCCAGCTGGAGCAGGAATTGTTTTGTCTCCCTGCTCTGTGCAGAGAGCTCACCATGCCCTGATGTGAAGCTCAGACCCACACACTACAGCAGCACAGAATCTGAAAATAGAAAAGCTCAAACCTGAGGCACCACTCACATTGGGGGTGGTGGGTTTCTACCAGACTGGTGCAAAAGAAATCAGGTACAGAACAATCTGCACAGTTCCTATGGATCTGGCACATCCCAGGCTGGTTTGAGGCCCTGCTTGTGCAGGACTGGGAAGCCTGTGCCAGAAATACAGTCAGGAGAGGAGATGAAGTGCTACCAGAAATGTGAACCTGGCCATGGTTTGCTGAGGAGTAGCTCAGTCAGTGCTGAGGTGAAAGACTGAGAAATCTGAGGCTGTTCAGCCTGGAGGGGAGAAGGTCCCAGCACCTTCCAGGATCTGAAGCAGCTGTATGAAAGCTGGAGAAGGACTCTTCATCAGGAACTGTAGTGACAGGAGAACGGGAAACGTCTTCATACTGGAGGGGGATTTTAAGTAAGATACAGCAGAAATTCTCTCCTGTGAGGGTGGTGATGCCCTGGCACAGGGTACCCAGAGCAGCTGTGGCTGCCACTGGATCCCTGGAAATGTCCAAGGCCAGGCTGGACAGGGCTTGGAGCACCCTGGGATAGTGGGAGGTGTCCCTGCCATGGCAAGGGGTTGGAATGAGATGAACTTAAAGGTCTCCTCCAATCCAAACCAGTCTAATAATTCTAATTCTAATTCTAATTCTAATTCTAATTCTAATTCTAATTCTAATTCTAATTCATTCTATGATTTCTTTTTTTTGCTGGTGGCCAAGCTTCACCAAGTTCAGTGCAGTGTTTCTCAAAGGAACATGGAGCTCTCAGCTCATGTACCTGGGACCCCTCTGCAGCACATCAGTCCTTAAATGATGCCGGGGGATGAGGTTTGACTCTTGCCTCTAGTGTCAAATATCTCCCACTTGGCTGTGGAGCAGTTTTAGGTGATTTCTGTGACCTGGGTTGTCTTGAGCAAAGGCCACTGCCATGGCTAAATGTGGCCATAGTTTGTGCTGCCTTCCTGTGGGGCAATAATTCTTACACAAAACAAAAGGAAATTTCAGGAGTTTCCCTAATAATGAAAAGTCCAGATCATGAGGCAGCAATAAGTTAACAAGAGCATATTTTCTTTCATTCCAAAAAGGGTCTGGAGGGGCTAAAAGCATGAGAGTGTAAAGCTGAGAGTAACTGAGATGTCCACTCATGTCTTAGTTTTCCCTATTTAGGTTAAAAAAAAAAAAAAGGAGAGAAAAAAAGACTCTTGCTCAAACCTGGCGAAGCAGGCAACACAGCTTAACAAATAGGCTTATCTCAAGGGCTCTTTAATAAGAATGTTTATCATTTATTTCTGGAAAATATGCTGAGCCCGGAATGCTGAAAGCTCTCCGTGGTGTTTGACCTGTGTCGTTCAAAGCCAGGCATGGGGGGTGTTTTTGGGAGGGGGATATTTTGTCTGGGGTGTCCCAGTGTGCTGCCCACCTCCCTTCCCAAGGAAAAGCTGTTTTGCATTTATAGATGTGTTCATTTAGAGCCTCAGTAAGAAAACAGATTTCTCCAGAAGGCGATTTATAGCAACTCAGGAATGTGGTTTAAATAATTGGGATAAATCTTTGGATGTGCTTAAATCTCTCTGTCAGTTATAAAGAAGCCATCAAGCTTGGTTTTAGAGGAGGTTCGAGGCTCTCAACAAGTAATAACAGAGGAAGGACGGAGTGATTGGAATTGGCAAAACCAACACAAAATTTCTTATGGCCTTCCAGAGAAATTGTGAGAACTCATCCCTTTGCCATGCTGGGTTTTTACTGCTCTGGAGGAAGAAGCTGGGTCCCTGTCCTGGTGATGCTCAGCTGAGAAATGGACTTGTGGCAGTTTAAGTGGATTTGTTTCATTCATTTTTGTGTTGTCACCTCTCCCAGAAGCTGTGCATGGGTTAAATGGTGACAGCACAGGTGACATCTCTTCTTCCAAAGCACACAACTCCTGCCCTACAAGAGAAAAGCATATTTATTTCTAATTTCTCCCCAGCTGAATTTCAGCCTGTGATATGAAATTCCATCCAGTCAAAACTACAGAACAGTGGGAAAAAGCACCCAAACGCAGGTTAAAATTAATGCGCTTGCTTTTTTTTTTTTTTTTTTTAATTTTCATTATAAAGTTAACACATCTATCAAACTTAACTGGTAACAAAAAACAGTTACAAGACATTGCTAATGTGCTGTCAGTAGAAAATGGGGTAAAAAGCCAATGAGGTCACAAGCACAACAGCAAAGCAACAACACTGTCCCGATGAGTTATTTCCGCAAATATATACTCTTACTAATATATACATTTATTCATAAAATAAATAATCATAAAAAAATCATCAGACTTAACAAAATACTGAGAGGAGGAAAAAAAAAAAAGAAAAAGGTGACAACTCTACTTTGTACAATAGCTTTGGAATTTCAGGTTGTATCATACATGCAATCTGTACACAGGGGTGAGGGCAGGGGTTACAGACAGTGATGGAGCTTTGAAGGAGGCGATGTAATCAGGCAGACAGTCTGTGGGAAGGGAAAGCAACAGCGAAAAAACCCACTCACAAGAAGATACTTGTCCCTGACTGCTGGACAAGCATGTTTTGTACCGTGGGGGAATCCCCTGGGGTGCTACAGGTTTGTGTTTTATGTCTTCCACGCTGCTGGTGGGCTTGTCAGAGAGTCCAAAGCTACAACAGGTCTTGTTCAGGCAGGTTTGGTCCTGGGAGTGACAAAAGTAATGCCACAAGGGATTGATGGAGTGGATCCCCACTGGGATGAGGGGGTGAAGGCTGAGTTGCCATCAGCCGGGGACAGGGACAGTGGGACAACCAGGACTACAGAGACTCAGGAGGATTTTATCTGTACAGAAGTCTCTTGGAGTTTTTGGGAGGCTGACTTGGAAAGACTCAGACCTCTTGTGCTTTCCAAGGGGCAGCAGCAGGTGGCAAGTGTTGGGAAGGAGCTCTGACACCACGGTGCCATCCCTCAAAACCATGGGTGACACTCAGCTGCTTGCTCAGCCCGTGTCTGTAGCAGGCCTGCCTTCAGGATTTTTGGTGGAGTGGAATGAATGCAGAGAAATAAATAAATACTAATAAATAATAAGAAGAAACTCGGAAAAGAAAGGGAAACAGGGAAAGCTTCTCCTTATGCTTTCCCTGCTTCCATGCAGGGCTGTCCAAGACCTCCCTTGGTGTGCAGAACATGTGTAAGGAAAGGTCCACAGAGACAGAGGAGGAGATCATGTGGAACAGACCCTCGCGGCTGCAGGAACTTTCTCTATCTGGGTGGTGTCCACCTAAGAGCAGGATTTTGCCTGTGGATGACCTGGTGGGACCTGTCCATTCCCATTATGTTCTCCTCAACAGGAAGAGCAGAGATGCTCCCTTGGGGTCAAAGCCATGACAAACCGGGCAGTAAAGTGGATTAAAATAATTATTTTTACAGGATAGGTCCACCTTCTGTTCCCCTTGAGACACTTGTACCTGATTTTTGTCAGTTTAAGTGAGAAGAGATTTGAGACCATGACCAGTTTTCCACCTCAGAGATTCTAAAGAGAGTTTGGAATCTGGAGTGGGATCCTGCTCATGGATGAAGACACACACAAGCCTGCGTCTGCATGGGAGTCAGACATCTAAACACCCATCTCTGATGGAGAAGCATCTGCATGGGTCTGCCAGATATGCCCTGAGATTCAAGGGAAGCCCATATTCTTCCAGAGTAGCTTTTAGGAGCCAGTGGGGTACCCTGGAGCATCCCAGATGGCTCTAGACACCAATTTCAATAATTTAGTTCAGCCCTAAATGCTGAGTTTAGGCAAATGGAGCCCATAATTTGGCTTGAATGGGGGTTTAGGCACCTAGCACACATGTAGATACCTGCCTTTAAGCATCTCACTTTGTATTCCAAATCCCACTGTAGGTACCACTGCCTGGGAATCAACTCCTGGCCTCTTGGTCTTGAGAAAAAATCTCCTCCTCCAAAGTGGAGGATTCCAAAGACCCCTCTGGAAAATGCAGCAAAGTGGGAGCAGACAACTTGCCCAAGCCCACAAAGACACTGGGAAGAGCAGGGATGAGGACTAAACACCCCTTCTTTGAGGAGCCTCCATTTCCCACCCAACTGAGGAATCTGCACCCCACAGATGTTTATGGAGACCTGAGCTGGGGGGTGAGGAGCTGCAGAGCAGGAACTTTGCTGGAGAACACAAGGGAGGGAAGGAAACAGGAGGATGGATGGGTTAAGCCACGAATAAAACAATTCAGCCAGATGCCACCGCTGCTTCCAGGGAAATCTAGAAAAAAGAGATACTCCCATAATGAGAAGTCACAACTAAAGCAGCCAAGAATTAGCTTGGAGGGAGGTAGAAAACAGGAAACTATAGGTATGAAGAAGAGATGAGGTCTTGTCCTGCCCAGCCCACCTTGTCTCCCATCATCCAACACCCTCTGACATCTTATCCCAACAGCTGCTGGAGCTCAGGAATGACAGATCTGAGCAAACACCTCCCTGACTCTGCCACTGCCAGCAGGGTGATCCCTTCCCCTCAGCCCTGGAGCAGGACTCTGGAACGGCCAGGGGGTGTTTCCCTGTGGGCACCCCATGGAGCAATGGCTGATATCTGCAGGGCAGTTGGGTTTGGTGCCTTTCATGGCCCTATTTTCATCTTCCCAAATGGATTTTTTTAAAGCATCAAGGGAAATCTGGAGTAATTTCCATAGTGCAGATCCTGGGACTGGATTCACAACTCCCAGCTCCTGCAGAGTGCTCATGCTGCAACCCTGAATATCCCCAAAAACATCAAACACCAGATTTTCAGCACTGAAACCATTCTTTGAAGCTAAAAAAAAAAAAAAGTGACCCAAAGCTCAGAGTGTTTCACCTGTATATGAATTTAAGGATGGGGGCGTGATAAGAATATGAACACACATGACAAATGTAACATAATCCAGGGACATTTCTGTGGCAATACCTCTGAATGCAATGAAAACACCAAAAATATTTGAGATTGAGAGGCAGAATAAATTGTTTTCTGAGGTTTGTTAATACAGAAAATCTGCAATGCTTAGATGACAGAACTGCAGGGCTGACATGGTCGGTGCTGACTCAGGGATTGATGTGCCATGTTGCATTTTGTGGTGTGGTTGTCTCTGCAATCCCCTCCAAAAATTAAATCCCAACTGCTTTAGTTCTGCACGTGAAGCTTCCCATAAGGAGTGGAAGCAATTTTGGAGATTGCAAAATGCTTTGGAGATGACAGTCAGTGCTGGGTATGACACCCAGCTGAGAGAGATACACTGGGGTCAAGCAACAAAAATGTTCTTCCCTCCCCATATTTTCATTTTCTCAGAAAGAGAAGCCTCCAAATTCTAAAACTAAACCAAACAAGGGGAAAAAAACCAAACAAAAAACCAACCAACAAAGCAACAAAACTGCTAAACTTTCTATTTCTTTCATAGAAAGAAAAGAGATGAGGCCAAATTCACCCCTGGCAGATAACACCGCTGTCTTTAAGAAGCTGGGTGTGGAACTGATGGGGCCCATCTGAACCATCTGTTCAGGTAAAGGAGAAGTTGGATAGCAGCATGTGAGAGGATGGAATTAAGGTCCTTTTTCACTTGTTTTTTTTACATCTGTTACTTTGTTGGGTGACGTCTTGTCCCTTTTCCCCTGTCCTGCCAGACACACCCTTGGTACAAACCATCTGCCTGAGGACAAACCTCGCCAGTGGACACTGAAGGGAAGGACACCAGGGAGCATGGAGGTGAGGATGGCCAGCTCCCATTTGTGGGAAATTAATGATGTTTTCCTTTTGATTATAAACTGGAGCATTACACCAAGGTGGGGGAGAAGGTTTGACAGAAAACCATGTCCAGAGAAGTGCCCAATTCAATCGCCTACACAAAGATATCCTGGGTCATTTTGGACACTCAGCAGTCTCTGACTGCCCAGATCTGTGGGTCAGTAAGATCTGTGGATCATAAATCTGTGGGATTTATGATCTGTGTGGGTCTTAGGCCATTGAAACAACATCTGGATGCCAATAGGACATTGTAGGGCACCTGTAATATGTCACCAGATGTTGATATTATTGAGTGAAATGCCAAGACCCTTCCATGAGTAATGTCCTACAGTTTTCCCAGGAGAACCTGAGGCAGAAGGCAGCTCTGGGTGGTATTCAGACCATCTCCTGTAGGGAAGGAAGGCACCTCACTCATCACTGACTGAATTTTTCTCACTGGTGCAGTGGAAACCCTGACTCGAGACACCCGGTGCAGGCAGCGGAGAGGGATCTCAGTTTTCCAAAGACACCTCCCAAATTCATGTGTAGCAGTGAGCAATGGCCCAAGCCCCCTCTCCAAAACCCTGGGGTCAGCCACAGGCCCAGCTCCCAGACCCCTGACAGGCTCTTTTCCCCCCTCAGGGATGGGCAGAGTCAGACCCAGGACTGGAACCCCCGGGTGCCCTTGGGGTGATGAACAGAATTCACGCAGGCATTTTTCATTGACTTTAGTAGCAGCTGCTCAACCCCTTACATTGTATCATCACAGAGATGATTAATTACATAACAAACCCAAACAAGCACCCACAGGCTTCGTTAAAATCCCCTTGAATGAGAGAGGAGGAGTCCCCAGCCACTGAGCTGGTTCAAGCCTGACCCCATTTTGGAGGGAAGGAGCACAGCTTCCAGCCCATCTCAGATGATGATCAGGTTGCAGCTTCACCTCCTTGACTCATGGTGGATTTCACATCATCAGTCTGGACCCATGGAAGAGCTCATCGTCTACTGTGAGCTCAGCAGCTGAAGTCAGAGATACACCCAGAGGGCACTTTTAACCAAACACAACCTAGGTACCATCCTAAGTACAATGAATCACCTTCTGGATTTGTTTCTTGCCATTGATCCTAGCAGAAAATTAGATAAATAGCTTAGACCAGATGAAATAACTCCCACTGTTGCAGTCAAAATTTGTCCACCTCTGGAGGCAATTGCTCAGCAAATGCCCAGTTTCAATTTTTTTCCCCTTGCTTCCCAAAAAGCTTCACCTGCTGATGATGCTGGGCTTGTTCTGGTGCAAAAGCAGAAGTGGTGGATGGGATGGGGCCAGATTCCAGCTCCCACACACGGGAGTCAAATCCTCCAACCCATTTCTTCACTGGTGTGGTATAAAAGAAGGAGTTTGAAACCACTTGGCTTAAAAATCTAAGGGTAAAACCAGTTGTGGATGTGACCCCGCTGAAGTCAATGGATTGAAGGGACTGTGGCCTGCAATGATTTGAATTTTCACTGTTGTGTCACCATTTATTGACAGAAGTTCCTGGTAGGACGTGTCTGACATCTCTCACTGTGTCTGCTTGCACTGCATCATATTAAGTAAATCAGGTGTATCTTCCCTTATCCCATCTTCTCCAATTTATCAATGTCTTCCACCCCTTATGTGGCTTTCTGGAGCATTTGCTTTCTTGACAGATTGTGTTTGAATGTTGGTTATAGGTCCAATCTCCCCCTGCAGTGGCTTCCTTCTCTATTTCCCATGATTAAGTTTTCCTTTTCTCCAAGACTGCACTATGAAAATCAGTCATGCATCCATTAACTTATCTTTATTTAAGTTTTCAGTGACCTATTGCCTTCTCCATGTGGCGTGTGGCCATCGATGGGGTGCAGTGCTTACATGGACAGATGTCACAGATTGATTTTCTCCCCATATTTTCTTTGCTTCTCTCGATCTCCTCTCTCCTTCTGCTCTCATTTCACTGCAGCTTTTTTTTTTTTTTTTTTTTTTTTTGCAAAGCACTGATAGAAGTGCCTCCATCAATAAGCAAATCTTGCTTGTGCCCGTGGGCACAGCCCTGAGACAAATGGGTGATGCATAACCAGCCTAGGAGTAGTCCCAGGAGACGCTGTGACTCAGAGCCAGCCCTCCGAGGCATCATTTCCTCCTGTTTTCTCTCTGATGGGATTAAGCTCTGTTTGTTCCCTTCTTCTTCTGCGTACTCCCTCCTTTGGTTCCTGGGAAAAGTCTGACACGCAGAGAGGAGCGCTCTGATTTCTCTACCAGGAGTGAACCAGCCAGTGGCCGTGATTACAATGCCACGAAATGGGAATTAACTCATGCCCTGTTTCCCCTCCTGTGCTGAAGAGACAGAATGAGTACCCATTTGTTGTCCTTTTTCCAGGATAGGAACCCAAAAGCAGGGGTAAGGCAAAGAGGACACAGGGCAAGTGCATCTGGAGCTAAAACAGGCTGCAACTCCATGCTTGGTTCACCCCTCATTTATCCCAGTATTGACTAGGGATAACACAAGCAGGGTTACCGTGCTGTAAATACCAAGGTGGTGGGCTGAGCTCATGCCTGTTATCCTGAAGGAAGTCCTGATGCTCATGGAGGAGGTGAGACCTGTTTCTGTAAACTGTGATCCTGATCTGGAATTGGAAGCAGAGCAACATGCAAAGATGAGGAGTCAGGGGTGAGCAGCAGAGATGGGCCAGCACTGCAAAGCTGGGATTCGGCTCTGTGTCCAAACTTACCCAAATTCTGGGCCTGTTCAGACTCTGGGTTTTGTCCATTTTAATTTGTGCTACTTTTACAGGTGGGAATGGCTGTAGGAATTAGCTGTGGAACAAGGTTTGGCTTGAGTCTGAGACTGCTCTGGCTTGAGGGGTGTGGTGGTGATGGGGGGTTGGTTCACCCTCATGTCAGTCAGTGGGTGACAATGGCTCCTTCAGATCCATGTTCCCGAGAGACCTGTGGGCTCAGGCTGCTGCCAAGTGCCTGAGAAGCCTGCATCAGGCGCAGAGAGTGGAAGAACTAAGTGCACTTCCCACTGCTGGTGCCACACCTCCTTGACCAGGCAGGAAGGGTGAACACTTTCCCTTCCCATCCTTTCCCTGGGGTGCTGAGGAGATGGATGTCCTGTGCTCAGGAGTGAGTGTCCAGCCCCAGAGAATCACTGCACCGCATGTTTCCAAGGAAGACTCACTGGCTGAGCCACGTCCCAGGCTGGAGAGCTGGAGCAGCATTCCCACTTGTGGGACTGTGTCCTTCTCAATGCACACAGAGTCCTCTTCACTTCACACACAAGACACTGAACTTTTCCACACTGCGCACATCACCTGTGTGCCAACAGGGCGCTTACAGGAAGTCATCAGCAGTTTTCTCCCTCCTCTTCTCCCTCCATTCCTTTCTACAGATGTCATGGGATCCTATGTCAAATCTGGCAGAAGCTACTATGCTAAGAAGTTCACATCAAGAACTTGTCCACTCTCCAGCTCTGTTAAATATTTGTAGACTTCTCTGGTTCCAAGGCAAAAGCAAAGAAGTAGTCATGTTCTTTATATTAAAAAAAAAAAAAATCCTTAATTTATCCGCTTTTATTTCTTTTGCTGCTGTTGCTCATATTACACAGTCTGGCCATTTGGGTTTGCAGAGAGATCTCTCAGAAAGCTCAATGCTGCTGTTCAGCACAGCTCCTGCCTGGCTGAGGGAAAAGGAGATGCTTAGGAAGATGCAAGTCTTTCAAAGGACACTTAATCACACGAGTCACTCCAGGTGGGTGGGAGCAGAGCAAATCCATGCTTTTGCTGTTGCTCTTCTTTCCAGCTCGGTGTTGTGGGCTGGTGGAAAAAGCTGCTCTCCTTCTGGAGGCATTGGCGTCGGGGCAGAACTTGTGTGACTGCCAGATGTACCTCGGGATAGCCCAGAAGTCATTGGACCTATTCTATCCAACCAGTTTTAGCCTTTTTATTTTTTATTTTTTTGTCCAGTTTTTATTCTTTTAATATCAAAAAAAAAGTAGACTTCTCTCACGTCTGCAACCTCAGAGGAAGTAGGCTCAAAATCCATTTCTCCACTCGGAGCCCGGGCCAAGGGTTTTATGCCTGATTTATTTGCACGTGTGGACGTCGTAGACTCGTATGCACTCCTGGCAGCGGACGTAGCAGCACCAGTGGAAGATACAGTGACACTTCTCTTTCCGTTTCTCAGTCCTCGTGTTGTGCCCGCGGCCGCAGCACAAAAGGTCGCAACCGTCAATCCCGTGGGAAGTGACGTTGCAGATCCTGTCGCGGGTCCCAAAGGAGCCTGTCTCAGGGTTGGGCTCGCAAAAGTTTGGCGAGTTCTCGTAGTAAACCAGGTCCTTCTCAGTGGGGGCCTTGAAGAAGTTGTATTTGGGCCGGAGGGTCTCCACCCAGCCGCGGGATTCCCGGTGTTTTTCCACCACCATTTCGGACGCGCTGTCGTACTTGTCCTTGAGGTAGTCGCCGATGACCCTGAAGTCTGGCTGGGACCACCAGCAGGTCTTCACTTCACAGCTGCCCGAGAGCCCGTGGCACTTGCACTTGAGGTGCATGAGCTCAATGATAGACTGCAAAAGAGAAGAAAGGCAAAGGAGAAGGAACACATAATTAACCTGTAATTAAAACTCTTATGACATTCTGCCACTTGGCCATGATTTTCCAAGGAATTACAGATGTTTTCATAGATATATTTATACTCTTGTGAACAAAAATCCCCTTATCCCCTGCTCACTGCTGGGTCTAAGCCATAAAACTTCTGTACTTTATGGTTTTCAGTGACTGGTTCTGATTCCCAGCTCAAATTTAAGCATTTACGAAAAACTTTCAGCAAAAAGATTTATTAACTTCTGCCTTATCAATGCTCATGTGGGTATATTACAGTGCTGTCACACAGGAAAAGAATTCAAACACATCTAGGCAGAGAAGCAAAGAACACACAAAGCTACTCAAACAATGCCTTCATAAATGAAAAGAGCAGCTTTTCTGTTGGAAATAAAAGGAAGATGAAATGTCCTAACTATCTAGACCAGAACTCTATCCTTTACATATGTTTCATGTTTACTTAAGCAAACCAGGTTCAAGCCTTGCTATGGCTCCTTTCAGAAACTGAAAAGGGATTTGTTTTTATTTTAAAGCCGGGGTTACGATTTTTCTAAAATCACTTCAAAGGAAAAAAAAAAAGTAAGAGCCCTACTTTTGATTTTAAAGGCTCAGGCTTCAACACAAAGCACTTTCCTGGGATAAATGGTGATTATTGATCCCAGAAGCTTGCTACTTGTTTTTACCTCTTATATAACAAGTTTAAATAAATAGAGGTGTTGCCCTCCAGTACTCTGAGGTGGGAGACAACCTTATGCAACAGCTTGATAATCTGCATTTTCAGAGCGATCAGCAAATTTCTGGGTACGTGAACAGGCGAGTGCCAGCCTGAGTCCAAGAGATTTGCCATGAATCAGCACCTTGGTGCTCACCAGGTGTTTTCCTGCGTTATTTACGGAGTATCACCCGCCACATAGCAGGTTGCAATTAGCGAGGAGAGAGAACCGCAGAAGGTTTGGTTCGTATAATCACGCTGAACTTAATCAAAACTCCTGGCAGAGCGGTAGGGTTGGAGTTCCAATGGGAACTAATCTGAAACATTGCCCATGGCTCAGGTTTAGCTGGGAACACTCGAGTATGGAGGCCTGGAAGAGCTGTCCCATGGGTGCTGGCATGGTGAGAATGGAAAACACCAGTTTTCTAAAACAGGTAATGCTGTGACATCTGCCCTGTAACCTCTGACACCTGTAAAATGTCCTAAAATAAGAGTTAAGGAACAAGGCTTAGAGTAAAAAGACCTTTGCAGGCCTGTGAACACAGGGATGTTTGTTTTTTTAACAAGGATTCTCACTTTAAAACACATTCTCACTTTAAAGGAAAGCCCTCCTTTCCAGCCCACACAGCTTCTCCTCAGCCCTCTTTTTCACACCATGTATCCCAGTAACTGCCACCAGCACTGCCCCATTCCTGGAGGTGCCTGGGCTAATTTAGGCCAGAGCTGGAGGAAACCACATTATTGCTTGTGGTCATCTCCACTGCAGACAATTTTGGTTTCTGGTGGTATTTCCCTTTCAAAAGTTGTATTCCAGCAGCTCTGCTGTGGTGTGAGGTGGGATAACACCACTGGGAATTCACAGTATTCACTTCAGGAGCCCTCAAGAAACCCCAGCCTGCCTGAGGATGTGTCCCAGCACAGCAACTGTGGTGGCTTTGGTACAGCTCACTGCACAAATGTCCTCCTGGATATGTGCAAGACCTTCTGTGGGGACAAGACCACATTAACCTGTTCTCTCTTATCCCAGAGAAGCTGTGGCATAATCTCTGTTAGAAAGGGCTTTGTGGCTCAGTTCTACAAATTGTTTCCCTCAGTTTCTACAACTGTTTCCCAATTACATTCTTCTGGATTTATAGGATATTCCTGATGATGAAAAAAAAAAAAAAGGAATGTCCCCCTTTTGGGATTATTCCACCTGGGGAAAATATTGTGTATAAGGCAGATTTTGTGCTTTCTTTTCCCCTACACGTTTTGTTCCAGAATTGTTTGAAGTAAAAACAGCTTCGGGGCATGATCCAAGTTTAATCAGGAGGCACCAGAGTTATATTGCCTCTAATTTTGTTCAAATATTTCCTGGGAAATAGAACAGGGTTGAGAAGATGGGTTGTGGGAAATGCTCTCCTGCTCTTCTCCTTCCTCAAGGCGGCAGAGAAGGGGAATGGACAATTGCACTCAAACTTCAGGTGCCCCACAGTCAATGGAAGGGAACAGGCACAATTAGGACATTATTAACTAAGTTAATAACTCTAATAATGGAATCACAGAATGATTTGGGTTGGAAGGGACCTTAAAAATCGCTCAGTTCCAACTAGCCTGGGATGGGCAGGGACACCTTCTGCTAGGCCTGTCCAACCTTGCCTTGGGCACTACCAGGAATGGAGCATCCACAACTTCTGGGGGTAGATATCCTTATAAAATGGGATGAAATCCCATCCTCAGCCTGACTTGATCCATCCTCTATAAAAGAGATCTGGACAGCTGACTCCAAGGCAGGTGTTTACATCTGTGTGGGTGAGTTTATGTGGACCTTTCACAGACCAGGCACGTCGATCTAGAACTATCACAGGACAGGTATTACCATCTTGTGACAAATTTGCCCAGATTTAGCTCTTTTGAGCCTCCTTAATCTCCTCCCACCATCCACCCTATCAGGTAACAAAATATCTACAGGAAAGGAGAAACTGAAATGTCCTTACGGTCCTTCCAGCTTCGTTGTTGTGCCTGTTCATGGCCGAGCGAGCGTCGGGCCTGTTCTCCCGCGCGTCCGCGAACTCCCGGGACACCATGCTCCCGAACTCCACGTCCTCGCTGCAGCCCCCCCACTTCCAGCCCTCTCCAGGAGAGCCCTTGTGGCGTGTGTCACATCCGCAGATCGTGGCCGAGCCCTCGGCGCAGGACCTGGTCACGGCGAAAGCCACCCCAGCGGAGGCGATGGCGTGGACGAAGGCCGACTCCCTGGTGGCTGTGAGAGAGAGAAGTCAGTGAGGAAGGGCCAGTGAAGGATGGATTTGGTCAGTACTGTGAGCATTTTCTCCGGAGGGCATGGCAGAAGGCCAGGGAATCCTCCTTTTCCCTGTGGTCTGGCTTGGACCTTCTCCAAAGACGTTCTCTTTTGCTAGGAAATGAGCTCCTGCGCAGACAGGACCAGGCTTGATTCAAGGCCACTGAAGTCAGCCAAAAAGTTCTGACTGGGGTCATCCTCAGGTCTTTGGATAGGGCCATGGCACCACAGACAGCTGTGCAAACCTGAATTTCAGGGGGCACATGGAATATTCTGTGTGGTACTGTGCAGCCAACGCACCACATAGCCAGAGCCAGAGCCGTGGGCTTCGCTTCAGAATTTGGGTATGTTCCCAAAAAAATTAAAAATACAGGTTTACACCTAACAACAGCCTCATGCTTTACCTGGTGGTGGGGCCAGCACCAGGTAAAGCTCCTCTTCCTTGACAGGGAGAGGTGATGGTAGCAAACCTGAATTTCAGGGGGCACATGGAATATTCTGTGTGGTACTGTGCAGCCAACGCACCACATAGCCAGAGCCTGAGCCGTGGGCTTCGCTTCAGAATTTGGGTATGTTCCCAAAAAAATTAAAAATACAGGTTTACCCCTAACAACAGCCTCATGCTTTACCTGGTGGTGGGTAGCACCAAGTAAAGCTCCTCCTCCCTGACAGGGAGAGGTGATGGTGGCTGGAAGGTAGGAAAATGCCTCAATCCTCAGGATGCAAACCAAACATTGTCCCCTCCCTCCATCCCTTTTTCCCTGAGGCTGTGCCTCTCACTGGGTGACAGAAGCACCTTGCACCTGCCCCCAGTTTTCCTCACTTGCCTAATCAAGGTAACTGCCGAGGGGACTGGGAATGAGCTTTCCTTTTGTGCCCATTGCCTCGGGCTGGAGGGTGGGATCAGCCACAAGATGTCATGGCTAAGGACTGAGGAGTTTTGGTCTTTGTGGAGAACTTCTCTCACAGCCTTCCATCCACGGAGAGCTGGGCAGGGAAGGGGAGCAGGGAAGGCTTTCCTGGATGCCAGAGCTTTTTCCACACTGTGCCAAAATGAAAACCAAACTTTTCCAACTGCTTTGCAAGTGGGGAGTACCCCAAGATATCAATTTTTATTTCCCTTTCTCCTTGCAGTTTTGATTTCTCCACTCACAAGGAATGACCCCGCAGCTCAATACCACACCTCAGAAAACACCAGTGCTTTTTGGCTGCAGTAAAATGGGATTTTTACCATGAAGAGGGCTGTTCTCAAATCCTTGGGGCAATTCTAAGCAGGCACAATGACTCTGACAACAGGCCCCACTTAACCTCATGTATTATTTCCCACTCACCTTGTGCATATAGAGCAGTTATCCTAGAAATTGTGTTGTCCCTGACACTTTTCAGATTATTCCACTGAGACATTGAAATATTAATGGATCCATAAAGTCACAAGGTCACATTTTCAGTTGATGCAACTTCACCAAAGCTTCTTCTGAGCTTTGTATCACCTGACTACTCAAAAACCACTCAAACCTTCCCTGCACCGTATTTTGCTGATCTGAGCTTTCCTTGGGCATTTTGGCTTAACCTTTGCCTTCCAGATGCTTCCAGGCTTTACTAATGTGAAGAGAGTTTCGTGCACCAAGCCAAAAAGCCAACATGTTCATGGGGAGCAATCACAACTGCAGAGCAGTCCTGGCTGGATTTTAGGCTTAAGCAAGAACTCAAGCTTTGCTTTGGGAAGGCTACCAAATACAACAATATGCAAATCCCATAACGTGCATGAACTTACAGGCTGAAGGGATGAGCAATGTCCTGGAACACGTTTGTCAGGGCACTTGGGGAGGTTATTAAGTCACTGAGGGCTACAACCAAAAAAAAAAAAAAAAAAAAAAAAAAGGAAAATGTAGGAACCCTCAGGTCCCCAGTGTGATTTTGAAAAACCCTTGTTCAGCATCTGGCCAGCCTGCAGGATCCCTGCATCCTGCAAATGATGACCCTGCAGTTCTTGATTGTGAAAGCTCAGCTTAGAGCATGAGCAGGAGAGTCCCGTTCACACAGGACTGGCGACTCTGCATCTTGAGCTTGCCTAAGTCCAGGTGGGATCCAGAAACCAAATTTTGGGGGTGAAGCACTTCATATGAGGTCTCCAAGAACATTTCTGACCAGCCCTGGAGTCTCTGAAGAATGAAAGGCTTCTCACAAAAGCCAGTGAGGTGAGGTGGTGGGGTGGATGCCATCACAATCTGTAGGGTGGTGGAAGGTGCAGTGTCTGGCCAGAGAAAGGCTGACACACCTCTCACATCCTCCCAGTGATCTTAAAACCTTCCTATAAAGTCACAGAATGGTTGGATTGGAAGGTCCTTAAAGGTCATGTGGTTCCAGCATTCCCAGTTTTCCTACTCAGGGCTGCTTTCACCCCGTTCTCCACCCAGCCTGTGTTTGGGATTGGGATTGGCCTGACCCTTGTGCAGGACTGTGAGAACTGGATTTGTAAAGGATTCTCAAAACCTGACTGAAAGCTCACACAGCCTTGCACACCTGAATGCAAACTCTGAAATGAGGTGTGCTGGCTTAGGAAGGCCATGGAATGGAGATGACATTGCTGAGAGATTGAGCTAGGAACAAGTTTCAAAAGATGGCCTTGCAAAAAGACCAGATATTTCAGAGAATTACAACTGTGAAAGATGCATTGTAGCAAGACCATGTGGGGCAGAATGATAGGTGATTATAGGTGATTAAAATAATAGGTGATTGGTGTTAGAAGTATTAACAGCATTGCCTGGCAAAAGCTAATAGGCTGAAAAACATTTATAAGGTATTGCAACCAGGAAATAGGTTGGCTTCTGATGGATTGGTGCTGAGTTTTACATCTCTTATGTCTCACCCTTCATCGAGACTGCTAATGGAATAAAATCTTTTGAAAGGCCTCTCAGTTGCCCTGTCTCTGTAGAGCTGGGATTTTCCAACACAGGACCTTGCACTCGGCCTTGCTGAGCTTCATGAGGTTTGCACAGACCCACATCTCCATCCCTTCCCTCCAGCATGTGCCTGCACCACTCAGCCTGATCACCAGCAAACCTCCTGAGAGTGCCTGGATCCCACTGTCCTTGTCACCAACAAACCTCCTGAGAGTGCCTGGATCCCACTGTCCTTGTCACTAGCAAACCTCCTCAGAGTGCCTGGATCCCACTGTCCTTGTCACCAACAAACCTCCTGAGAGTGCCTGGATCCCACTGTCCTTGTCACCAACAAGCAGTGCCAGCCCCAACCCCAAGGAACACCACTGCACCTCCTGGAGTGCCACCACACAGATAATTCCTGACCCAACAAGTGGCCCATCCATCAAATCCAGGTATCTCCAATTCAGAGACTAGGATGATGTTCTTCCCTAAAGCACGTTCCTTGGTCAGGTCAGCTCTCATCTCTTGGGAATCACCCTTTCCTCTGCCCAGAAGAGATCTGATCCAGGCCTTTGGCTTATTGGGAAGGAGCTGTGGGTGCTGAACTGGTGTTTGCAAACCTTGGGGAGACCCCCTGTGCCTTGCCAAGCTTGGACCAAAAAGAAAATGTCTACAGCTGTGGTGTTTGTGCAGGAAAACTTCTCCTGTGTGGGTATGAGAGGGGTGGCCTCAGCTGGGGAATCCATGGCTTGTGGATCCCAGCTTGGATTGAGCAGGAGCCACCAGCTCAGTGGTGTTTCCCTGTGCATTCCCCTCACTACAAGAAAGACATGGAGGGGCTGGAGCATGTCCAGGGAAGGGAATGGAGCTGGGAAGGGCCTGGAACCCCAGGGGAGGCTGAGGGAGCTGGAAAGGGGCTCAGCCTGGAGAAAAGGAGGCTCAGGGGGGACCTTGTGGCTCTGCACAGCTCCTGCCAAGAGGGGACAGGCGGGGGATCGGGGTCTGCTCCCAGGGAACAGGGACAGGAGGAGAGGGAACGGCCTCAAGTTGTGTCAAGGATTGGATATTAGGGAAAGTTGAATATTTGGGTTGAATATTAGGGAAAATTTCTTCACTGGAAGGGGTGTCAGGAACTGGCACAGCTGCCCAGGGCAGTGGTGGAGTCACCTGGAGGGATTTAAAGGATATGGCACTTGGGAACATGGGTTACCAGTGGATGTGGCAGTGCTGGGTTTGGGCTCAGTGACCTTGTTGGTCTTTTCCAGCCTTAAGGATTCTACAATCCAGTGATTCTGTCCAGGTGCAGAGCTCAAACCCCACGGAGCTTCAGGCAGCACAGCCTGGAGAATTCCCGTGTTTGCCAGGACTTGGCCACAGCCCAACAAGCCGTTCCAGCAGTTCTTTGGCTGTAGAGACCAAACCCTAAATCTCAGGTCCATCACCTAAACTCTCCGCAGTTTTTAGCCCTTGTTGAAAGCCAGGAGGGTATTGATGGGATTTGCCTTAAGAAGCACCAATTACAGGGAGCTCTGCTTTTCCCAGAAAGGCTCGGTGCCTTTTACAGCCGGGATAGGACTCAATCACTCCCCTGCTTTTGAAATGCAGCCACCACTTAAGAGCACACAACAGGAAGCAAATCGCCTTGTATCTGATCGTAACTACCTGGGGAATGCAGGCAGGCAGGGCAAAGGAGCTCCGATCTGGCCCCGGGGCACCGAGGTGAGGAGTTTGTCTCTTGAGAAAGTCGCAGCCGGTCTCTTAATGACTCCACGAAATTAGGGCACTGGGTTTAACATCTCCTACCCCCTAAGTTAAGGCAGCGGGTTCAAGATTGACGCAGATGGAGCCGTGCCATCGTGTGAGTCACGTCCTGCCACCTCCCAAGCCACGGGACATGTCCTGCCTTCGCCGAGCATCCCCAAAACCGGGCTCCCAAAAACCTCCCCGGGTCGTGGCCGGAGGCGGTGTGGCTGCAGGAATGGAGAAGGAGCGCATGGAGATGGAGATAAGCAGAAGGAAAGCATGCACTTGTAATGGAAATGAGGGGTTATTAAGGTGCCATATAAAAATGCAAGAGATTTGGCGAAGATAGCAGGAAAGTGCCGTGTGTTTGTCGGGTGGCCTCGTTCCTCTCTGGGTGGTTCTGGTGGCAGGAGGCAGCAGCTGGTTGGGGCTTGAGGAGAGCTTCTGGAAAGTCACCTGGCAGGAGGAGGTTTGCAGGGACCAATTTCTCACGGGGATGTTGACTTCAGAGCATTTTAAGCACCTTCTTTTGGTCACCAAAGCTCTGGCTTCAGTTCGCTTTATTCCTGCCTGCTCCTGCATTTCCCCTGGTGCTTTTCCAAAATTCCCTCTCCATTCTGGGGGACTGAGTAGCAGTGAAAAAGTGACTTACAGAGGGCCTTCAGGGGTGTCCCCTAAAGCACAGGTCTCCTAAGAAGCCCAGACTGAAATCTGAGAAAATGAATGTCCCCTGAATATCCTGTGCAGAACCTCTCTCACCACATGTCCCAGCACCAAACCCATCCTGAGATGCACAAACACTTGGCTGAGTAGTTTAATTTTGATAATCCAGAGGCCTGAGGATGATGTGACCCAAGATTTGCTTTCCTGCTGTGACAGGGCTTTTTTATGTGACTTCGGGCAAATCCTTTAGTCACTCTGTGCTTCTGCTTCCTTATCTGTACACCCGAGGACAATCCTGCTTATCTCCCCAGGAGCCTGCAATGCTAAATTCAGTGATGGCTTCAGAATTACAGGCAGAAGGGATTGGAGCCGAGCAGAGGGTTCTCACATTGTGGGATGAGGAAGGCAAATGAATAACTGCATAAATATCTCAGCTGTCCCATATGTGGGAACTGCTCTCGTGTGTTCTTCTGCCCAGACAGTGACTTATTTTCCCTGAATGATGAAATGATTAACCCCAGGTCAGGCAGGTATCTCAGATATGTGGCAAGATGGACTGTGGCAATGCAGTAGGGTGAATATAATGGCTTATTTTGCTCTGAAAAATCCCTTTTTTACCACACTCTATACTGCAACACTGAGCCCTGCCATCCCCATTCCTGAACCCCAAATCTTTCCTTTTTGTAACAGAGTCATTGGAGTGAAGCACTGACTTAGTGCCTTTTTGGGCTGGATTATGTATAAACAACAGGGAAAAGAACAGAAGTGTCCCAGACAATGAAGAAAATAATTCCCAGCCACGTCTGCTCTTGAGGAGAGGATCCTTCTCCTGTTCCATGATTGAAAAACATTGGAAATGTGGCTGTGAGCCCTGAATTTCTGACACCACAGACCTCTGGAGTGCCCTTGGGAGAGGCATTTTGCTAAAAATTGAGTAGCATAGAGGAAATAGTTTATCTATTTAGCAGGACTGTGGGGAGCAGTCATGCTGGCTCCTCTGAGCCTCATTTTTCAAAGCTTAAAGTCTAGAAAAAGGTACCTGTAGCTCCAGCTTCTTGAGACACCCATCTTTGAGGGGTGGAAGGTGCCAAGGCTTTCCAACATCTCTGTGGTAGGGGAGACTCCCTTGGTACAGGAGGGAGTGTGAGAAAGGGTTTCAATTCCCTCCTTGGCTCCAGGGGATATAAACCCACAGCTGTCAGTTAAGATTTTCACACTGACTCTGGATTAAAATGGAAAAAACCCGACCAAATAAACTAAATAAATCCTAAAAACTAAGAAACTGGAAATAAAGCTGGGAACAACCTGGTGTTTCTGGTATTTGGAGCAGCACAACCCAGCCTTTTACATAGAGGGCTCATCCTAGCTCAGTTTTCCCTGGTTCCTGTGGTTCTTCTGCACCTTTGGCATCCTGGGAATTGGAAGGTGCTGCCCAATGCAAAAAGGTGGTGAGGAATTTGTGAAAAGCTTTGGAAGCCCAGCCTTAGACTGAGGTGGGGTGAAGCACAAGCCCTGTGAGGAATGACTGAGGGAGCTGGGGGTGCTCACCTGGAGAAAAGGAGACTCAGGGGTGACTTTATCACTCTCTACAACTCCCTGAAAGGTGCCTGTGCTCAGCTGGGGCTGGGCTCTTTCTCCAGCAGCACTGACACAACCAGAGCACACAGCCTCCAGCTGCACCAAGGGAAATACAGGCTGGATAGCAGGAAAAAGTTTTTCACAGAAAGGGTGATAAAGTTGTGGAATGGCTGCCCGGGGAGGTGGTGCAGTCCCCATCCCTGGGTGTGTTTAACAAAGCCTGGATGTGGCACTGGGGGCCAGGGTTCAGTTGAGCTGTTGGGGCTGGCTTGGACTCAATGATCTTGAAGGTCTCTTCCAACCCGGTCATTCTGGGAATTCTGTGAATTTGGGTTTTGACTGCAGTATGAAGATCACCACCCAGCTTCTCTGAGCACACTCTGCTCCCTTTGAATCTACCCAGAAACATCTCCGTGAAGATAAACCAGAAGGCTTTGAATGAAAGCTCACACTGCATCACTCTGGATGAAAAAGAAGAATCCCAGAAGAGATTAATGAGCCTGCTCGGTTGTTGAGGAGCTGGTGGCCCCTGGGAGAAGGAGTTTCTTTAGGCTCTGACAGCCTTGCAGGCACAGCTGCTTTCTGAACAGGAGTGAAATCCAAAGGGACCAGTGAGTCAGAACTCCCAGGATTTGCAAAAGCACATGGGGGCATCACTGCTGGCTTATACCAACACCAATGGCATTGCCTGCTGGCCCTGAAATCCACGTGCAGGAGGAGCAGGGCAGCCCAGCCTGCCCCAGATTCTAGCAGAGGATACTCCAGTGCCTCAGCACAGCTGGGCTCTGCTAAACTTGCAGCAGATCAGCACATCCCTGACCAGCAGCTCCCTGAAAGCCAAAAACTGAGAGTTCAGGATATGGGGATGGTGTCTCCCCACCTCACAATGATCTTTGGGAGCTTAGAAGAAAACTGGGGAGAGACTTCTCAGTAGGGTCTGCTGAACTAAAAGAGGGGCAATGGTTTTAAACTAAAAAGATGTGGATCCAGACATAAGGAAGTAATTTTTTTATGGTGAGGGTGGTGAAGGACTGGAACAGGCTGTCCAAAGAGGTGGTGGGTGCCCCATCCCTGGAAGCAGCCAAGGTGAAATCAGGTGGGGCTTTGAGCAGTCTGATCTGTTGGAAAGGTGTCCCTGCTCACTGCAGGGGAGTTGGACTAGATGAGCTTTAAAAGTCTCTTCCAACCTAAACCATACTAAGAAAAGAAGGTTCACATTTTCACAGGACATATTTCTCCTCAGGGAAAGGAGTGAAGGTGGGGAAAAAGAAAAAAAATGCTAAAAGCTTTTTTTTTTTTTTTTTTTTTTTTGAATGATCACCAAGCAGGAAATCATTTGCCAATCAGAACTATTAAATATTGGCTCAGCACCAGGGGAAGGCAGAGAACAGGGAACTCCTTGGCACAGGCTGGCTGACAAATCCATCCACAGGCTGTGCCCAAGTGCTGGAGGGCAACAAGCTCTGTTCCCATTGCAGGGGAGGAGGAGGAAGAGGAGGAGGAGGAGGAGGAGAAGGAGGATCACAGGGGTGTCACGGCTGCTGGGACCCTGACAGTGCTCAAGGGGAAAACACTGGGAACGTTGGAAACCAAACACTGTCTCCAGCCTCGGAGGCAGCTGAGCTTCAGCTACCCCACATTCCTCTGGATTGTAGCAAGAGAGGATCCCATCTCAGATAAAGCAACTGAAATGTTTTACCTAAGTCTGGCTCAGCCTCCAGCTTCCCTCTGGAGAGGTCCCTGTTTCCAGAGTTCCCATGTCCCTTGACCCATCCTCACCATCTGCAGAGCCTCAGACCTGGCACCTCCTCAATCACCCCTTTACTCCTTGAAAAGGGGCTCCTTGTCCCACACGTGCTGTTTGCTTTCCCACCCATTAGGATGGAAGCTGTGGCCTTGGATGTGCTCTGCACGAGGACTCTAAAAGGAGTCAGGATTCCTGGTGGGAGGGAGACTCATTCCACAGAGCACATTCCCAAATTCTGCCGCGTGAGCAGTGTTCATCCTGCGATGTGTTGGAAAACGTGTTTCCGTGTGTTGGAAAATACTTCCCTAAGTGGAAGCTGAAGGAAGAGATCCTGAGATTCTGAGATCTTTAAAACTTTTGTTTCTTTCCTTGGTGTCACTCCCAAGCCCAAACCACCAAGTGCCCTGACCCTGATTTTCTGCTTGACCACAGCAGCACCGACCAGGGAGCCCTTGTGGCTACCCTGAGGAGCCTCCAGAGGCTTTTGGGAAGATCAGAGCCTGGTGACTGCACAAAGGGCCTCTCTGGACACAGGTGACTCCAACACTCTTCCTCAAAAAGCAATGGGGCAGAAAGCTCATCGTACCCTCTCCAGCCTGAGCTTCAAGCACCTTTTCAACCTGCAGCATTCCACAGGGGAGGGGCAAAGGACAGCAGTGTTCTCCTCAGCCAGTGCTGGAGGATGCCTTTTTACCCCACGAGTGATGCTGATGCTGGGATCACTGTTTATCCAGAGGGCCTTCCAGAAGAACCTCAGCACCTTGAGCTGCTTCTGGGCTAGCTGTGGTCACCTCATTGCAAAGGGGTGAGACTAGAGGACATTAAAATGTCCCTTCCACACCAAACTACTCCATTATTCTGTGACGTGGAGACTTTCTAACCAGCACCTCATCTGGTTACAGGTCTTGGCAGCAGCTCCAGGATGTTCCAGAGCAGCTCTGTGTTGCACTAAGATGTGCCCAGAGTTACATAAATCCCCATCAATCTTATCCTGAGGATCCTTGGGATCATTTGAAAGGCTCCCAGGATTACTTGGGAGCCTTTGAACAGGAGCAGAGCCTAAATGGCTGCCTGGGGTCCCTTGGATGCAGAAGGATCACTAATTGCATTCCTCAAAGATCTCTTTGTGAGACTGCAATCAGAGAATTATAGAATTACAGAATGGTTTGGATGGGAAGGGACCTTAAGATTGTCTCTTTCCAACCCCCTAGTGGACACCTTCCACTAGCCCATGTTACTCAGAGCCCCATCCAGCCCAGCCCTGACCATTTCCAGGGATGGGAATGCACAGCTCCAGTCTCCATGCAGCTCTACAGACTGGCCTGAATGATCTGGAGTCATTCCCCAGTGACACCCAAGCTCCTGCTGCCATTGCCTTGTGTCTCATCTCCTCCTCTTCAGCAGCATTCCCACGTGGGTTATCTCCAAACCTAGGGAAGCCAAGGACTGCCAGAACAGCAGTCCTTGGGGGCTGCAGGCAACTGAGGCTTTCCTTGGAATGGGGTGAGGGTGGCTCCAAGAGCTGCTGCAGCTCTGGGAGAATTGCAGCACCCAGAGCACAGCAGATGATGCCAACCAGGAGCTGTCCCACAGCTCTGTGTGACACCACAGCCTGTCCCCTTCTTCACAGAGAGCCCTGTCAGCTCCATGCCCAGCTGACTCTGCAGAGTTTCTCATCAAAATCCAGCTCCAGGGTTTGCCTGGCTTTTTTAACCACTTAAAAATCAGGCCCCTAAATGCAAAGACTTATGCAAATGCATAATAACAAGAAGTTAACCACACTTTTGCATATCTTAAAGGAAAGGTTAGGTTTGGGTCCCATCTGTGTTTTGAACGGAGTTCTGATTGAGTTCTTGTTTCCTCTGAACCAGCTGTGCTAGTGTCAACACATCCCTGGGAAGATGAAAGGCCCTAAAAAGACATTTGATCAGATTAGCTGTGATTCAGCTCATTGGAGGGAAATTATTAAATGGGCAATTCCTGCCAGGGAACATGAAGGCGATACAGATAAGAGGGAATGTTGGATTGAAGGAGGTTGGATTAGTGCAGCTTGTAAAATCCTGAAGGCCAACTTTCCCCAAAACATCTGAATGATGGGGGTCTTTTCTCATTCTTTTTCTTTTCACTTTCTCCCTGTTGGTGGCTCATGGTTCTCGTTGCACAACAGAGCTGAAACCTCCAGCGTGGTGCTCAAACCTTTCTCGCACGTCCAAGCTTTTTTTGCACCTCCAAACCTTTCAGGCTGTACCTGGAGCAGGTAGAGCCAGCTTGCCCGACGCCAGGGCAGCCTGCAAGCCTTGTGCCCTGGGAGCAGGACCAGTGCTCCCTGGTGCCCTGTGAGCCCGAGCCCAGGGTGGCTGGGAGGCTGGAATGCTCTCGTTAATTAGCGACTGCCAAAACAACCCCAGGTGATCTCACAGGTAACCAGACCCCCGAGAGAGGCAAATCAGCAGGACGGTCTGGTATCAGTAACCCGAGTCTGATACCTGCAAAGCAAACACCCCCTTATCTCCCTCCCTATCGCCCTATCTCTCTGCTGATCTAATCATTACCGTGTATGTCTCCCCACCTACCCTTCTTAATGCTTTATCTGTCTTTCTGTTGGCTTGGTCATGTGTGAAACACCCTGATCCCCCCCTCCCGCCATCCCATGAATGCCTTCTCCTGAATATTCCATCCTCCTGGAGCGGCACGGTCCTCTCGGTTACCCCTGGTCTCCCCAACATCCCTGGGAGGCTCCGGACAAAAGGAAGCTGTGTGCCAATCGGGGGTGATTAGCAGAGATACAGAGCGCTCATTGTGGCAGGACAGGGTCCTTAACGAAAGGGGAAGGAGGAAAAGGAGCAGGGAAGGACTGGGGTGAAATTCCCCAGGGCACCTTCCAGGTTAAAGAATCATTGGGGTCCCTCCTGGCTTTGGGAAAAAAGAAAAAAAAAATAAAAATAAGGCAAGAAAAAGAAGGCAAGCCCCAAAAACCGCTATGCAAAATGATCAGTAGGATACAGGGAAGCAAAAAAAAAAAAGGATATAATTGTATTCTGTTATCAGAAGCAACATGGTTGAACAAAAGGATCTCCTTCGCCCACCTGAGAATGGAATGCGAGGCTCCATTTCGCTGCTCTGATCGTATTTGACAGCCCCCCTCGAGACTGCCTGGTTGGTATGGCAAATCGTCCTTATTACCTGCTGGGGTGAATGAATCCCCCTTTGTGCTGGCACTGTCACGCCGCATTAGGTTGACAATGGCCCGAGATATTTTATATGAAATTTGCCCTCACTTGTGATTAGCCAGCACCAACTAAGTCATAGCAACCTAGAACTATGCATTGGCCGGGCCCCGTTGTCGGCCGAAAGGGAAATCCCTATTCAAATGGTTTAATAAAACAATCTAAAGGGCGTGTGAATCGTGAAAAGCATTTTCACTTTTCTCTTTAGCTTAATCTCATGGTCGCTGGGATATTGTGCTCCGAGCAGACCCCAGCAGGGTGTGGGCTAAGGTCCCCCATCAACTTCTTTTACAGCCTCCTTTTCTGCGAGTTAATGATATACCGGTGTGATTGCCTCCCGCAGCAAGAAGAAACACGCATTTGATGAAAAGGATGGACCTCCTAACACATCCTAAATGGCAACAATTTCTCATCCAAAGGTCACAGGTCATAACCTGGATTTTGAATCACCACCCAGATCTTTTTCAAAGCCCTGCTAAAGCTGGGGGATTCGGCGAGGCCGTTTTACACACACACACACACACACACACACACACACACACACACACACACACACACACGGCGTTATCTCCAGAGGTTCCTGCTCCGCTTGAGACCTGAGCTTAGTGCTTGGAAACAATTGGATTTTCCCCTGGTTTGGGGGCTACGGTTTGCTGCTTTTCACATCCTCTCAGCCCTGGGGAGAGGTGGGCAATGCAGAGATGTGCAGCCCCTGAGGGTCGCCCGGGGCTCAGCAGCACCTGGGGTACAAGAAACGCCCTGGCTTGAATCACTCTGCCCATTCACCCCAAACCTGTCACACTCCCAGCCCCAAACATCACCTCCAGCAAGGCTTCGAGGTCTCAACACTCTCCCCACTCACTTGAAGGTGTGGAAAAACTCCCCCAGTGCTGAACCCTCGATAGATGAGATCTCCCGGGGTGGGTGAGATGCAGCCACAGAGGTTTGGAGTGGAGCGGGGTGGGAGGAGGGAGAAGGAGACACACAGGGTTCCCCTTCTGCATTTGTGCTCCACTTCCTCACTGGGGCTGGGAGGAAGCAGGGTCCCTGCAAGGCTGGATCTTAGCATTTACCTGAGCAGAGGAAAGCTTTGCCTCTGCAAGACAGGGCTGGAAATCCCCAGGATAACAAGCTCCCTCACGAACCTCCCGAGCACAAACCAAAGGGGAAGGGGAAAGCAGCACAGGAACCTGTTCAGTTTTCCCCACTTTTCTCTCCTCTTGATTCCCCTCACAAAGCCTTAAGCCAGGTGGGGCGTTCATCTCCTGCTTGAACATCAAGATTCTCCCTCGAGGTTTTCCCACTGGAGCTCAGCAGAAAGAGTGGGGCTGCACAGGCTCTTGTGAGGGACCCTCTTGGCTTCCAAAATCCACGTTAACCTCTCCTAAAAGGTGTTCACATGAGCTGTGGTGTGTTTCCACTGCAGCTCCCCACATAATTGCAAGCTATCTGGGGCAAGGAATGGTTCTGTTATTAAGTGCTTGTACACTATTTAGCACAATGGGGCCCTGATCTCTGCTTGGGGCCTCAGAGTCTACTGTAATACAAATAATTAACCATAATAGAGCTGGGAAAATATCTTAATAAAACCATGGAATCAATTTGAGGCAATTAAGCAATTTTTCAGCTTGCAGAAATTTTTGCTTTACAGGCTCCATTTGGAGAAGGGAGGGGGTCTGGGTGCTGGAGGAGCTGCTCACCTCCCTGCAGCAGGCTTGGGCAATCTAGTTTTTTGGTTTTGTTTTGTTTTTTGGAGTTTTTTGAGGTTTTTTTCCAGTGGGTTTCAGTTTCACCCAGTTGGGGAAGCAGAAAATTTTGATGTAGCTCCCACAGCATAAAAGCCGCTTTTTATAAATAGCTCGTGAGAGGAAGCATGGTTTGGAGGATGGATTGTGGTCCCTAAGGGAGAAGGGGCTCAGTCCTACAAAACATGACTCCAAACAGCTCCTCTGCCCCAGCTGCCCACCTGTGAGATGGAGAACCATCATTATTTTCCCACTTTCTAATCCCAAACACTCAAGGACAATGCTGGGGAATTTCAGATCTATTTAGACACCAAGGAACCAGGAAATTGCAAAGCCCCAGACGCAGGCTGGATGATTTACAAGCAATTTTAAGTCAGCAGATAAGCTGGGGATGACAGATATTCTGATTATAGTTGGAGCTCTTGTATAAATCTCAAGCAGAAAAGGGAGCTAAATATATTGAACACTTGTCTGAAATTTCTCCATCACTGGAGGAGTGCATGTGAGGACACTGCTGAAGGAGCTCAGCTCCTAAAGATGGGAAAACCAAAATATCCCCTGCTTCACCCAACCCAAACAGGAACCTCAAAAACTGAGCTACAGCTCCCTTTCCAGAAGGAAACAGCTCCACCTGCCATGAACACATCTGCTGGCCAGGTGGATAAAGAACTTTATCATGCATAGATTTTTATGGCCCTTGGCAGGAACATTTATCATAGAACCACGGAATCACAGAGGGTTTGGGTTGGAAGGGACATCTAAGATCTGGTTTCAACCCCTCTGCCATGGGCAGGGACACCTTCCACTGTCCCAGGTTGCTCCAGGTCCCATCCAACCCAGCCTTGGACACTTCCAGGGATCCAGGAAGCCACAGCTTCTCTGGGTACCCTGTGCAAGGGCCTCAGCACCCTCCCAGCCAAGAATTCCTTCCCAAAATCCCACCTAAGCATTCCCTCTCCACCTTAAAACCATTCCCCTTGTCCTATCACAACTTGCTCTTTCACCCTGCCCAACAGCCGTGTTCTGAGACATTCCCTTGAATCTTTCAATCCTAAGAAGACACAATCAAAATAATCAGAACAGAAAAAGTGGAAAAACCCAAATTTCCTCCATACATTGTTGTGCATTGCCAGGGTGGCTGAGAAAAGTCTATGAGCTGCTGATCAGCCCGGTGCTGGTCCCAGATATGGAGAAATGAGTCCTAGAGGTTAAAAATGGAAGGAAATTATCCTGACCACAATTTCAAAGCAGACTTCACCCTCTAAAGCATCATGTCCTAATAATGTTTAATTTCAGCCACCATGAGGAGCCAGCCTGCCATCGTGCTGGGCTGAAAATGTCACTGTTTGGGTTTGGAAAGCTGAGCAAAACACAGAAAGTGGATACATGGCATGGGGACCTCCTGGGAATCTGTCACACCCTGAGTAAGACATATTCATAAGGCCTTGTGCTCTTGGTGAATATAAAACCACAGAAATGTGATTTGTGGTTGCTCTCCATTGGCTTCACTGTCAAATCATAGACAGATCTTAACTAATAATAACAATAATAATAACAGCACTAAAATAGCCAGAACTTGTATCTGCTAGTGATTTAAAACACAAGTGAAGCTCTCACCTTGCCCTCACCGATGTGAGTGGGCTACTTGACCTCAAAAAAACCCCCCAAAAAAATCAAATAACCTGCTGTAGAAGCAGAGGATACCAAACACCACCAGATAATTTTCTTAATCAGTCATCATTTGTATTCACAGGACAAACCAATTTCATCCCTCTGATGCTTCCCTTGTTTTACGCAAATTTCTTAAGCTCAAATAATGACTACCTCTAATTAGAGATGCCCTGTGCCACACTATGGTCAGCCCACATGTCCAGCAATCCTCTCTTGTCTGGAGATGATCTCGTCCAGCCTGAACTGCACATGGATTTTGCCCTCCCAGGCAAGGAAAGCACTGGGGAGCCAGAATGGGAATAACCACTGGGTTGGGATTGGGGTCTCTCTGAAGGGACCAGAGCTGTGGGAGAATGGGAAGAGCAGGGAGGTGCTCTGGGGTTTGATTCAGGTTCAATCTCTGTCTCTGGGCTCACCCATTTTAAGCTACATGATAACAGGTCCTTTGATGAACCCTTCCCTTGCTCAGCCTATGTGTAATTTAATTATATTTTCTTCTTTTCATTCACATTCTGAGGGTTTTCCAGAGCTCTGCCAACCTGATTGCAAGAAAACCCACATGCCCATCTTTGGCTTCTCATTCTTGCTGCTGTCAATTCACCAAATGCCTGCCTGCTCTTGTATCAACCCTGCCTTCATATTTGAGGACTGGACATTATTTTATTCCTGATTTGATTGATTTTATTCCTGATTTGACATTTGATGTTCTGTTTCAGGTTCTTGAAGAGCATCCACACCCCCCAGCTCTGGGTGTGTGCTCTCCAGAGTTGGTGGGAGCAACTCATGGCTCCTTATCCATGATATTAACTTGGAGGGGAGGTGATGACCTGTCCTGCTCACCCTGATTTTGGTGACTTTCATGGGAGGAAAAGGCACTTTTCAAGCTGCTGGAGGAACCCAGCACCTTAAGGATTTCCTGCCAGTGCACATTGCTTTCATCCCTGCCTAACTTAGAGCAACAAAATCAAAGCTCCGCATCCTGCGGTCCCTTGGGATGGGAATTGCTGAAGATTCCTCTCTTGCTGTTAAATGTGAGCTCCCTTGGTGGCAACATTACTGCTGCCCTGTGTAATGAGTGGGGGGTAGATGACATGTGAAGTGCAAAAAAACTGGGGAAAAAAAAAAAAAGGAACAACCAAGCAGCCTTTGGAAATGTCTATGCAAATCAGTTACTGAATAAATCAAGTAAAAATATATATTTTGGCCATCAGCAGAAAAACACATGGCCTGATTCTCCTCTTGGCCTGGTGTAATTTATATCTAATTCAGTGGAAGTGGCAGAAAAGTTAAGCCAGTGTAATTAGGTGCATCTCGGTATTAAAATACTTTTTTTCCTAGAAAAACTTTGTTTATGATACACTTTTGACTTTGCACTAATATCTGGATAGACCGGCAGGCTCAGCCCGTGCTCCAGAAGCACTTAAATTCACAGATCTCAGACTTGGACCTCACAGCCTCCTGCCCAAAGGCAGGATCCACTCTGCCTGAGCCATCCTGACAGATGTTTGTCTAACCTGTTCTCCAAAACCTCCCAGGTCGGGGCTCCCACCCCGTCCCGGGGCGATCCCTGCTCGCGCTTCGCTGCCCTCACCGTTACTCTGCTCTTCCCAAACTCTGCCCCTGCCACCGGGCTGGACGTGGAGGAGAACTTGTCAAATTAACCTTTGAGCCAAGGAGGGGGTGGGAGCGAAGGGAAGGGGAGGATGGAGCTGCGGAGTTGTGTAACAGAGCTCAGCTCCCTGGGCTCTGCGAGTTATTCCTGCGTAAGCAAGGGAGCCCTTAATTTCTAATTCCACTGGGAGCCTCGACTTTCTCCTGGCCTTTTTTGAATATGTTCCCTCTCCACGCTCGCTTCCATCTCTCATGCTAATTTCCCTTCCCTCTCAGCATCTCTCACATGTGCCCTCGGAGGGAGAGGCTGCTGCAACACACGCAGTCCCTGACTGAATCATCCCTTTGCTTCTGCATGACTAACACCCCTGCTATTTGTCTAACTATTTCCACTGATGTACATTTAATATGTAAAAAGTTAATTAAAGCCTTATTCATAAAAAAATATCTGGGCCAATTTAATATTTTTTTTATAAATACCTCAAGGTAATATTTCAATTAGGGACTAAATACCAGAAAGCACTGTCAGATTCACCCCCACCACCACCACCACCTCCCCATCTCTAATCAGAGCGTCAGGTTTTGATATTATAAAGGAAAAGCCACCAAAACCACAAGAACATTTAGAGGAATTCACTCTGCAGGTGCAGAGATCAATCCTGGAAGAAGCTGAGAACATCCAGCTCTCGTGGAAGCCACTCTGAGGAGAAGCCAGTTCCGTGCCCAGAGCCCATTCCCAAGTGGATCTGTGCTCATGCTGGCCTTGGGAGAACCTGCTGAATCTTTCTGATCAGTTTGGTCCAGCAACCTTTAATCATGCAAATGGCTCACATCTTCTGTGCAGCTCCAGACTTGCCAGCAAAAAGGTTTGCAGGACTGAAATTGGGATTTGTCCTGGCACAACAAAGCTGCTGATGGTTCCAGGCTGGAAAATGCATCCCAACAAGCAGATGCTTCTCCCTGGCCACCTGGGAGGAGTGGAAATTCTGGAGCATGTGAATCACATGTTCCAAACAGTCTGGTCAGCGGGCAATATCATTCAGGAGCTCAGTGGATGTACTGGATTTAATGGAATGCCAGAATGATGGAATGGTTTGGGCTGGAGAGGAACTGGAAGATCACCCATGGCAGGGACACCTTCCACCATTCCAGGCTGCTCCAAGCCCTGTCCAGCCTGGCCTTGGACACTTCCAGAGATCCAGGGGCAGCCACAGCTGCTCTGGGCACCCAGTGCCAGGGCCTCCCCCCCCTCACAGGGAAGAATTTTTTCCCCAAAATCCCACCTAACCCTCTTCCCCTTCAGCTTAAAGCCACTGTTGTTTAACCTGTGAGTGTGTCATCCCCTGTAGGTGACCCTAGAGCAGACGGCAAAGCCACCTACAGGATGTGAATTCTGCCAATTTGAGGAATAATTTGAGGAAGGGGTAAGGCCCTGGCACAAGTTGCCCAGGAGAATTTGTGGGGGGGCTCCTGGGGGGGTGGTGCTCATTCCAGGAAGAATCCAAGGCCAGGTTGAACAGGGCTTGGAGCAACTTGGGATAGTGGAAGGTGTCCGTGCCCATGGCAGGAAGTTGGAATGGGATGATCTTTGCCCAAACCATTCCAGGAGTCTGATTCTGGGAAATCTCGAAATCTGCCACACAAAAAACGAAGCAAATGAAAATGCCATGTGCCACGTGGAAGGAGCAGTCCCCAAACTCTCCAGCAAAGGCCGAGTCACGAGAGTCACTCTGAAGAAGATCTCCAGGCCCATCTAACCCAAGTCTTCATTTCAGGAATTTTTATGGGGTCATTCCAAAAGCTCCTCCATCTGTGCCTTCAGAGAGGGATAGTGGGGCACCTGGGGCAGCTGCTGGTAGGTGATTTCCCTCCATGGAGCCTTGCAGGGCACACGTAGGAGCTGTCAGGAATGCTAATATGGGAGCACAGGCCTCAACTGGAAATCTTAAAGAGGGGATTAGAACAGATGAGTCCTCACTTAGCTCTCCAGAACAACAGCAGAGATAAATCTGGCTGCTCCTTTGGAGGGTGTTAAAGGAGGATTTCCTGGGAGGTGGATCCCCTCAGTGGGGTGTTATTGTATGGGCTGTGGGGCGGGAAGGAATGGATTAAGGAACTGGCAATGGGATGTGGGGCCTTTGCCTGTGCTGACAATGGATCTGAGCTGGGGAGGGTGGAAAGCTGTCCATGGGTGTAGGAAATCAGGGCTGGCTCCTGGCTTTTTCCTGGAGGCCACACTGCTGCTCTGGGGATGAGAATTACTGCTCAGATGTTCAGCCATGGCTCTGCTGGGCCTCCAGGTGTGGACGAGGCAGAAGCTGGGTCACCCACACGCTGCCCAATCCTGTCCTGCAGTAAATAATGCCAATGCTGATAAGAAGTGTTATAAATGTTATATCCTGCCCAGAAATCACTCCTGGGTCCCATCATCCTCTTGACTTTCTTGAACATGCACAATCTTTTGCGCTCTTTCTTGTTACAGTGGGAATTTTGGGATGTTTTCCTTCCAATCTCCATGTTTGTTCTGTTGTGGATAATAGTGTTTGGGCATCACCACCAACCTTGGTGCTAATTTTGGGGATTGGTGGAAGCCTACACAGAGTTCAGGAACTGAGAGCTCAGCTAAACAAAGCAGAGAGAGATTCTGGGGAGGAATTGCAGGGTTTCTTTGAATTTCAGGGCCCATGTTTGCTCTTATTTTAATGCTAAGCGCAACACGCTCAGAGTCCTCTTGAATAAATGCATTTTTTAACCTAAGACATAAAATTCCCACTATCTGCAGATCCCCACAGTCTCACAGAGCTGCTTAGAGGTCAAGCACTGAGATGAAGATCTCCCAGGTGGTGAGTTCTACACACGGAAGGCAAATCTTTCACCCAAGCTGGTTAACCTCAGTTGGGTTAAATCAGTTTCTATGGCAGGGTAGTTTGTGCACTTGCCTGGGTGAGGTTCAAGGCAGGTTTGGCTTTTATCTTGGGTGAGGAGCTGAATTCAAGCTGTGAGGGTTGGAATGACTCCCCAGCACCTCCTGGATCACTTGTGGCTCTCCAATATTTTGTTGATGGTTTCTGGCCTGGCTGTGGCCTGTGAGCAGCAGGGCTGAGCCCAGCAGGTGTTGGAGCCCAGGCTGGGTCACTCTGGGATGTGGTTTTCCTGCTCAGATCAGCTCCAGAGGAGCCACCACCACCCTCTGAGGGAGTCCTGGTACACCACCAGCCTGGACCTGCTGATGTGCATCACCTGTGGTGACAGCGGGAAGAGGAGCCACCATCCCACACTGGGGTTCATCCCAAGCTGTCTGATCCCAATCAGGACCAAGCTTAGCTCATCTGCCATTTTAAGCCAGGCTAACTTCCCCACGTGCCCAGTCTGAGCTAAGAGCACCCTCCTTATTCTGGCAGCGTCCATGGAACCAAATAAAAGCCTAAAGCACCACGAGTCACAACCCTCACAAAAGAAGGTGCAGCCCTGCATTTACAAACCAGCAGTGAGCTCCAAGCCTCTTAAATATCAGAAGACCCATCCCTACCAAGAAAAGCCCAATATACTTCCAGCTTTTAGCCAACCACATTAGTGGTCAACCCCATAAAATGGGTAAATACATGTAGTGAATTATCCAGGGTGCTTGACGCAGTGACCTCACTGAGTTGCAGCACCAGTGATTACAGGCTCTTTTCCAGCTGGAATGCTGATCCATATGGTTTTAAATTGCATCTACCCCACTCTCCACACTCGGAATAATTGGTATTTTGTAGCCAGCACCAATGTAAGAGGCTTGTGCTGTACTGGTGGGTGTTGGAGCAAAGTGTATGTGAAAAATCAGGTTAAGTATGGAAATATGTTTGGAATCCTTAAAAAAAAAAAAAATCAACTCACAAACACCTTTTGAACTTTACTGTTTCTTTAAAAAAAATGACTTTAATGTCAGGTTGGTGTGAGGATTTCAGGGATGTCACAGTACCTTTAACATGTACTGGAAATATCCAAGGTGAGGCTGGATGGGGATCTGAGCAACCTGACCCAGTCCAAGATGTCCCTGCTCATGGCAGGGCTTGGACTAGGTGACCTTTAAAGGTCCCTTCCAAAATTCACCTCCATTTTCCTCCTTTTTTCCCCAATATTTTCCTTCAGATCCAGACCCTTTTCCAGCCGGCCCAGTTGGCTCTGGAGTGGGAAGAGGGAAAAGCAGGAAAAGGAAAAGCAGGAAAAGGGAAGGGCAGGAAAGAGGAAAGACAGGAAAGATCAGGAAAATACTTCCACTAAAAAAATGCTGACATCACCTCCATTTTCCTGCTTTTTTCCCAAACTTACTATTTTTCATCCCAATCCCTCTTGACCCTTTTCCAGCCGGCCCAGCTGGCTCAGAAGCAGGAAGAGGGAAAAGCTGGGAAAAGAGAAAAGCAGGAAAAGGAAAGAGCAGGAAAAGGGAAGGGCAGGAAAGAGGAAAGGTCATGAAATTGCTCCTGCTAAAAAAACACCAACATCACCTCAATTTTCCTCCTTTTTTTCCCATCCTATCCTGTGGTTTTCCCAAACTATCCTATAAATGAACAAAAGTGTTGATGACTGATAGGGCAGGAATGTTCTGGAGGCATTGACTGAAGTGAGGAGATTTTAGGGAGAGTTTTTAACTTTAAATGTGTTGCAGCTGGAAATAAATGATCTTTAAGGCCCCTTCCAACCCAAACCATTCTGTGGTTCTCTGACTTGATTCTTCTCACATATTGGTTATTGATTATTTGATTTAGTTACTGAGAACACTGAAAACACAGACCTGAGAACTAAGGTGGTGATTTTCTGCTGGTTGGGAAGTTCAGAAGTTCTGCCCTCTTGAGAACCAACTCCAGCAGACAAAATCCATTGTCTTTCCCAATGGAAAAACAATGAGATAGAGAATTTGATGATAAAACATTTGTATTCTGCTTACTCTTTCCTGATTCATGGAGACCACTGGTATCAGGGTGTGTTTGGGCCAGAGTTAGAATTAATAAAGCCATAAACAGAACTTTACAGAACTTAATATTTGCCTTCAGAGCCACCAGATCATGTCTGAAGTGTTCAGGTGCAAGTGATGGATCTTGAAGGAGAAGATCTCTTGCTCAGGGGAGCAAAATGCAAAGAATATTCTTAATTTTAGGCACTGGCCAAGGATTATAACTCAAATATAAATCTCACCAGAGTACCACAGAATGTTTCCCATAAAAACTGGGCTCCACAGAGCTCCCATCTATCCCCTCAGGACTCATTTACATTCTTCAAATTCATCTCTCAAGGAATCTGTATCTTAAATCCAATCAGAAAAGCAGATTGGAGATCTTGCATGAACAAAACCAAATTTCTCCACCAAACCCAACTGCACTGAAAAAAATTTTCACCCTTTATTTTTCTCTAAGAAAAATCTGTGCAATTTCCTGGGGGAACATCTTCGTGTCAGGACTCAGCAGTTGTAACTTGAGAATAAACCACAGATTTGGGTCTTATCTCCTACAGCTATCATTTTACAGAGCTGTGAGGTGGTTTTATGAATTTAGAGGGGTGTTTAGGTGACCACTGCCCAATTTTAATTCAGGATTTAGGCAGAATGAAGGAGTTTGGAGTTCATACCATGGCTAAGGTTAGTAACAAGGGCCAAAAAACCCTTAATATATTCTAGGAAATTCTGTTTTGCTTTATTTTTAAGAGTTGAAAATCTGATGGACCATGTAAGAGTCTGAATTTTTGGGCTGATTAAGTGTTTTATCTTGTTAATGTCAGACTATTTTTTTTTTTTTTTGAGAATACAAGAATCATTCAGCCTCAATAATATAAAAAACATTTTTATATTCTATAAAATGCTAACAGTGTGAGTCTATGATGGTTTAATGATTTTCTATTTTAGCACAAGATCACATTTAAAGAAATAAAATGCCTCATTTTCAATAATTTAAATTAAACTATCTGAAATGCGCAAAAATAAAAAAAAATTAAAAAACGTCAGGGAAAAAACAAAGTTGTGGAAGAATGCAGAACATACACTTTTTAAGGTTTTTTTTTTTTTTTTTTTTTTTTTTTTTTTTTTTTTTGTCAATTTTTTTTTTTTTTTTTTTTTTTTTTTTTGAGAATACAAGAATCATTCAGCCTCAATAATATAAAAACATTTTTATATTCTATAAAATGCTAACGGTGTGAGTCTATGATGGTTTAATGATTTTCTATTTTAGCACAAGATCACATTTAAATTAAAGAAATAAAATGCCTCATTTTCAATAACTCAAATTAAACTATCTGCAATGCACAAGAATAAAAAAAAAAATTAAAAAAGTCAGGGAAAAAACAAAGTTGTGCTTTTTTTTTCCCTTGGAAATTAAGGGGAACCTGCAAAACATCTCCAGTAGTTTGGTGCAGCTTCTTTTTCTGGTGGCAAACTGGCCCAGAAGAATAAATAAACACATTTTTGACAAGATACAATATCTCCTAGGCTGAATCTGGTGTGCTTAGCCTAAGGGGTCTCCAACTTTTTCATGGCTCCGGGTGAGCAGGAACATCTCCTGGTGCCCTCCCCACCCATTCACACTCCCACAATATCCCTGTGGCAACAGCTTCCCTGGGAAAGCAGTGTGATTAGGAAAGGATAAACCATCATTATTAGCTATCATTGAACTTGATTTAGCACCTGGAAATAAAGGGGAGGAAATCGTGCCAGGTGCTGAGTCAGCAAACTGCAGCCCTACCAGGGAAACGTTGCTGCCCTGTCCTTCAAACTGCACAGAAAGGCTCATGGAGGCCGATAAAAGTTCCTAAATTGTGTTTCAGGGCCCTACTTGTGACCTACTTTGGAATATCCAGGTGGTTCTGTGGTGGCTCCATGGGAAATGGAGAGGGGAGGAAGGAGGAGCTGCTCTGCTGGATCCAGAACCAGAACCAGAACCTCTCTTCTCTGCCTTGTTCCCCAAAACTGCTCCTGAGCGCTTTCTAGACTGCTTTTCTTCTCTGGGAAAGGTGAGATGAGTCAAATTGGAACAAAAAGTGAAAGCCAATTTCTGTTTCTCCAGTCAGGGCCCGCTCCCAGGGCTTGAGGACAGCTCTGCATTTCCCAGGATCTGGTGGCTTTCTGCATTTCTCCTTGTGTTTTCACAGCAGCCTACAAATATTTGGGTTGGAAGGTCAAAGATCATCCAGTGCCACCCCTGCCATGGCAGGGACACATTCCACTATCCCAGGTTGCTCCAAGCCCCATCCAACCTGGCATTGGGCACTTCCAGGGATCCAGGGGCAGCCACAGCTTCCATGGAAAATCTGTGCCAGTGCCTCTCCACCCTCTGTGTAAAGAACCTCCCAACATCTATAGAATTCACATTCCATAGATGGCTTTGCCATCAGATTTTAGGGTCACCTCCAGCCAAAGTTCCAGAGCTTCCCTGAGGTTCACCACGTCACCCTCCACCTCCTTGAAAAGCCTGCCCAGACCAAAACCAGCCCACAACAGTTTCCTTCAAGCCCTTCCCTGGAGCATTTCCACACTGTGAGATATCCACATCCCTCTTTTGTGGGCCCACCTGACAGTGGCCTCTCCAGGAGCACCTCTGTGACCCCTGGGAGCACAGGAGATGGGCAGGAGACAGAGCACCACACACTGCAGGGCTTCATGTCTTGGGGTCAGCTTCGCCCAACCCAGAGCTGCTTCACCCATCTCATGCTGTTTTCCAAAAAAATGCCATTTCTGTGCAGCTCCTTTGCACAGGAAAACTCCTCACCTACATCAGGTGGAGCTCTCTGACCCCTTTGCATCTCCCAAGATTTTGGAGACCCCCAAAACCTGCTTTCCTTCTATTCCTGCCTGTCCTCACTGCTCAGCCTTGAGTCAGCTGTGCCCTCATCATTCCTAGGAGCACATCATTCACCTGCACAACAGAAATCCAGAGTCACTCCAACCCCCTTGAGCCATTCCCTCTCCTGGTGACTGATCCCTGCTTCTCTCTTAACCCTGTGGATCTTCTCAGATGGGCAAGTCCTCACTTTGAAGGAGATGCTCCCAGAAAGATTAGGCTGAGGAAACAAGGAGTGAGAGAGGCTGAACCATCCAGGCACAGGATTCCTCCTGCACCAGAGCTCAGCAGGGATTGTGTTAAGCAATATCCTGCTGGAAAACTCCTGCTCTGCAGGAGACATTGCCACTTCCCTGCCATGCAAGCCCATCGCAGGAAAACCCAGGCAGGGCACCTTTATCCACCCTGGTTTTCCTTTATCTGCTCGAGGATGGAGAGGAGGGAAATCTCTGCTGGTTAAACAGGAATCCAACTGATGCCTCAGGTTTTAACTTTTATATTTTCAGATTCTGTGCTGCTTTAGTGTGTGGGTCTGAGCTTCACATCAGGGCATGGTGAGCTCTGTGCACAGAGCAGGGAGACAAAACAATTCCTGCTCCAGCTGGGCACCAAGGACAAATGATCCAAATCTCAGCCCAAGAGCACAAACCCCGTGGGCTGGAGAGAGAAAAACAAGCAGGATGGGAGTGCAGGGGCTGAGCTGGAATTGGACACTGAACTGCAATGTGCACATGGAGCAGAGCTGATCCCAGGGAGAGACCCCGGGAGCGCTCGTGCATTTTGGGACCATTTGGGTTCATCTTGGGGGCAGCCCTGGCTGGGCTCTGGTGCTGCCCATGGAGGAGATCCTTTGAATCAATCCCTGCTTTATTCTTTAGCTCTGTCCAGTCTCTGCTCTAGGTCAGCCTGCACAAGGCATCACAACCAGATGATCCCACAGCCCCTTCTGGCCTTAAAATCCCTCCTCTATTCAGCACTGCCAGCTCCGAACGCATCTCCCGGGAAAGAAAAGCCACATTCCCAGGCTTGGATCCCTCTTTGTCAGGAGGGAATAGAAGACACATTTTTCACTCTTTTTGGCCCTTTGGGACGCAGCAAACACATTTATGTCCTCAACCAGCCAAACCCACCCAGGCACGGCGCTCCACGGCTCCGGAGCCACCCCAAATCAGCCCCCAGCTCATCCCCCTTCCCCCCAGCATCCGGGTGAAGGCGACCAAGCCTCTTCTGTCGCTGTTTCCCTGCTTGGCTCCCGTCCATGCGTGTGTGTGTGTGTGTTTGTGCCTCCCGTGGCGCGCCAAGGGCCCGTTTGGGGCCGGGATTCTCCCGGGACAAAGGGATGCTAATTCAGCTCCCTCTGCTGTTCCCTTTTGTCTAGGGCTAGCTCCCACGCTTGGACTTGGCACTCTCGGGATGCGGCAGAGGGAGCTCCTTGTTGCCACCAACCTGAGCCCGCTTTGGGGAATGTACCCAGCAGGGAAAGGGGAAGGAGGGGAAGGGGGGGGGAAGGAAATAAATCCATAATTCCGCGCAGCGCTCCCTGCCAGCGCGGCGCATTGTGAGCGCAGCCCGAGGCAGAAGGTTCCAGTGCCTCCCGCCCGCCGGGAGAGACGCCACTGGTTTTGTAGCCACGGGCTGTCTTGTTGCTTCTCCCTTCCCTGATCCCCTGTCTAGTGGTTAAGTAGCCAGGGGAAAAAAGAAAAAAAACAAAAAACAAAACAAAACAAAAAAAAAAAAAAAAAAAAATAAAAAAAAAAAAAAAAAAAAATAAAAAAAAAAAAAAAAAAAAATAAAAAAAAAAAAAAAAAAAAATAAAAAAAAAAAAAAAAAAAAATAAAAAAAAAAAAAAAAAAAAATAAAAAAAAAAAAAAAAAAAAATAAAAAAAAAAAAAAAAAAAAATAAAAAAAAAAAAAAAAAAAAATAAAAAAAAAAAAAAAAAAAAATAAAAAAAAAAAAAAAAAAAAATAAAAAAAAAAAAAAAAAAAAATAAAAAAAAAAAAAAAAAAAACGAAAAAAACCCCCCAAAAAAACCCCAAAAAACCCCAAAAAAACAAAACAAAACAAAAAAAACCCAAGAAAATAAAAAGAAAAACTTAACAAAAAAACCCACAGAAACCCCCAAAAAGCCCCCCAAAACCCCACCAAAAATAATAAAATACAAAATAACAAAAAAAAAGAAAAAACCCACAAAAAAAAAAAAAAACCAAAACCACAAAACCCAAAAAAAAACCCCTAAAAAACCCCACCAAAAACAATAAAAGAAGAACCCCACAAAAAACCCCAAACAAACAAAAAACCAAAAAACCAAAAACTAAAAACCAAACCAAAAAGCCCCTGCATGTCACGGTTGACAGATGAGTGGGAGGCGGGGGGAGCACAGAGAGCAAACGGGATCAGCTCCTGGAATTGCTGCCATTTCCTTTTCCCCATCGCTCCTCTCAGGTTTGCAGCCTGCGCCCGGTGTTGGATGTTTGTTTCCAGCTGTTTCCAGCTGTTTATGTGGGCTGTCTCCTCTCCAGATGTGCGAGAGCCAGATCTTTATCCCGGGCTCATTGTGCAGGTAGGAAGCTGATGAGGTCAGAGCCTCTAAGGAACCCCAAAAAACGCTTGAGCCCACGGAGCCGAGGGCACTGGGCACGGAGAGGCAGATGCAGCCAGGTGTGATGTTATCCACAGTCTCCTGGGTGCCATCCCTGCCCAGGCCTTGTCCTTGGACACCTCAGAAGTCACCAGAGGATGAAGCGACGCCTCTGATGGTCCTACCTGGCTCCAGCAGCAAGAGAAGGAGCTCCTCACCATCTCAGTGCACTCCTGCTCCCAAAAGCTGAGGGATAACACCTTGGCACCTTGCCTCAGCATCTCTGTTTGCTGCCTGGTGACCTGCAGCTCTTGCCAAGGCTCAGGGGGAGCTGCAAGCCCCCCAGGACTCTGTGGGCTGCAGCCACAGCTCCTCCAGACCTCCCCAAAATGCTTGTCCAGCCTGCTGCAGCTCCAACACGCTGCCTGCACGGAGTTAGCTCCCCAAAACCCAGGTGAGGAATGCTGCAGCCGAGAATTTGGGCTGGAATGGGCTCATCCCCTAACCCTGTGCAGCAATCCCCACTCCAAGCTCAATTTCCACGGCCACTAAACCCAACTGGAGCTCCCGTCTCGAGGCAGGACATGCCAGCCTTTCCCCCAGCAGCGCTGGCAAACCTCTGGCCCGCAGGATTCGTGCATCCTGCCGGCTGAGCGGAGCTTGCACAGTCACATTTCCAATCCTGATCCTTCCAGTTTCCTTCCCCATAGTTACAGGGCAGAGTTTGTAGATCTCCGTTGTTGATACCAGGGCAGCTGCCCAAATTGCCATTAGCGAGGAGGTAGACGGGGTGTGGCTGGAAATCAGATCCTCTTGGGAAGAGTTTCATGAGAGAGCAGAGAGTACCTCCTACATGTAACAAACCTCCTGGATGGATCAGTATCTTGTGGCTTTCTGCTCATGCCTTACTTTATTGCAGGAGTGGAGAAGGCTGATCCAGAGCAGGGAAAAGGAGGAGGGAGTCTCCAAACTCCGTTTGGCTCGGAGACAACTGAGATGCCAGAATGCCATCAGGAAAATATGACCAGATCTGCTAAATGTATTAATTTTAAATCATTATGAGATGTTGTTAGGCCTTGAATAGCAAGGGACTGGCTGCATTCAGTGGTCCAGGAGATCCTTTCCATGTGCCATGGGGTTCCATTATTAAAATGGCCTCTCCAGCTGTGGCTGGATGTCAGGATTGCTTTCTAACAGGAGAAATGTGAGGGGTGGGAACAACTTTCCCCCAAAATGGGCCTCTAAGAAGCACCCATGGAAGTCTGAAGCTGTAGCCCTAGGCTCCCTCTATAGTCAATGGAGAGAAATAAACATCTTGCTATGATTCATGTTATCCTGAGATAGGTGTCTGAGATAGGTCAGATGAATTGCTCCCCGGAGATGCCGACTGCTCTCCACTGACTACAAAGGGAGCCTGGGGTGACTCGCCCAGACTTTGACAGCTAACTCTGGGAGATGAGATCAGGCCCATCAGGGAGCCTGGGGAGTGATGCTGTTATGACACAGCAAGAAAAAAATACGGAGGAGACTTGTGACTCCAAGGGATTATAACTGAATTTAAAAGTCTTGTTCCATTCTTGCCTGATCTGGGGAAAAACTCGCACGGATTGCACCAGACATGAGATGAGCTTCCTCATCCACAATGGTGAAGAGTCAACCCTTGAACACAGCTTTGTTTGGGCTTTCTTGAGAGAAAGAAGACATGGGGCTTATCCCCAAAATGTCTGGAGTCCACAATAAACCAAACTTCACAAATGAGCCGAGCCCAAAATCAGCCTGACAGCAAAGGTGACAGTGCCCAGCATTCCACAAGAAACTGGATGTGATTTGAATCCCACCTCTCTCAGGAGCTAGACAGATGCCTGCTCTGCCCTTCATGTAGTCCCTGGGAGCAATAGTATTCTCATCCAGAGCCAGTCTCCCTGGATTCCCTCCGTGATTGATGGAGACGTGTGGAAACGTCAGGGTGTGAATAATTTAATCCAAACTGTCTGGAATACATCAGATGAATCATGCCCTGGAGGACCCCAGCAACAACTGGAACTACCTCGACCTGTCTCACTGTCTGGCATCAAGGACTCAAAGTTTTGCTGACCCACTGCTCTTCTTCAGGCCCCAGTTTTAACTTTTTAGGAAGTCTAAGCAGCAAAGAAAATGGTCAGTGCTAGAAGAGAAGACAGAGGGGCTGGTTGTCAACACCAGAGCAGGGGAGGAGATTTGTTAAGAGGAGGCTGTCTATCTCTTGGTGATATGTCAAGGTAAAATGTCCTTTGGGAAGAGATGTTGCAGTCAAATTCAGATTTTGGGTTCATTCCAGAAGTCTCGAGGGGAAATTCTCCAGTCTGGATCACGCAAGAAGCCTGCTTGGATAATGACAGTCACGTCAGGCCATGAACAGGCATTGTGTGCTCTGCTGTGGGAAGGAATGAGGCACTGGAGATCCAGGGATTTCAGATCCCTGCTGGTAACACGCTGTTAGTGCTGCCCCTCTCCACTGCCAGGGACCTTCAAAGGGGTTATTTGGTATCACTTCCTGAAGGACACTGTAGGACAGTGTCATCTGCAGGAACATGGTGAGCGAAGACCATAGGAAATGTTTAGGCTTTGTGGTCATTCTGGGTAAGATGACAGGGAGATCCCATCCCACCTTGATTTGAGATGGAAGTGCTGGAAGGCCCTATCACCTCCCAGTTTAACAGCAAAGCAATGCAGTGGTCTGAAATACTCCATATTTCATCCCATGCTCAGCCTGGTGGGTGCCCAAAGAGGGGCTGCACCAGAAAGGAGACTCAGGAGAAAAGGAGACTCAGGGGTGACTTTATCACTCTCTACAACTCCCTGAAAGGTGCCTGTGCTCAGCTGGGGCTGGGCTCTTTCTCCAGCAGCACTGACACAACCAGAGCACACAGCCTCCAGCTGCACCAAGGGAATACAGGTTGGATAGCAGGAAAACGTTTTTCACAGAAAGAGTGATAAACTTCTGGAATGGCTGCCCGGGGAGGTGGTGCAGTCACCATCCCTGGGTGTGTTTAACAAAGCCTGGATGTGGCATTGGGGGCCAGGGTTCAGTTGAGCTGTTGGGGCTGGGTTGGACTCCATGGTCTTGAAGGTCTCTTCCAACCTGGCCATTCTGGGAATTCTGTGGATTCTGTGAATTCAGTGAAAGGACAGGGCTTTGCTGGACACAGACAGGATTAACCCCAAGGGACACGAGCAGAGGGTCACACCACCACTGCTGTGACTCTCGACATTTGCCTCGGAGCGGGGTCAGTGGCCAGCCATTATTTCCGGAATGAATTTATGCCCCACGGGCCTCGGTCACCCATTAGGCTCTCATTTGTCCGCTGGGGGATTTGATGTACATCCTCACAGGGCACATCCCATGGGTGCAGAGCCACGGGACACCCGTGCCCCGGCTCCTTCCCACCCCCTCGTGCTCCCAGTGCGCACAGAAAGGGCTTCCCAAGGCTGCACACGAGTGTTAAAGTCTAATAAACAAGCCCTGCCGGCCGGGGCTGAAAGAATCCGAGCCCTCTCCAACAAAGCATTTAATCCAGTTTGGCGTAACCTTTGACATTATTAGGGATCGCAGTGACCCTAATCCAATCAGATTGATTAACTAAAGCGGAGACCCCATAAGCAGACCCCCCTCTGGCCTCTGCTATTTAGTCCTGACCAAACAGTGGGAGAGACGTGCCGTATTTACACCACAATGGGTCGGCGCTGAGAACCTGTTTCATTACAGAGAGACTTAAACTCCCATTACTCCATCAATGTATCATTCTTCAATAGTTCATTAAAAGCTGCTCCTCCACAATAACTATTAACCATTTCTCAGCCCAGCTGGCAGGTTTAAAGCCCTGGCCAGTCTTTAGCAGAAGGAGGTGGGAGTGAGTGAAAGAAATAGATAGACAAGGGCTCCCTTTTTAAATTTAAACGAACAGCGGGCTTAAATAGTTGGAGGTAATTTACTTTTATTGAATGGGGGGGAGGAGAGAGAGGAAACTTTTATTTTGACTTAATTATGTGCTGAGGTCCTTTAAAGAGACAGGGCCATGATAAGCTTTAATTGTATTACTTCTCTGGAGATTGGTTCATATTTTTGCCCAGAGGAGTTTCAAAGAGAGCTCACGCGGCACCGAGAGACTCTAAACTCAAAGCTTAAGCATGAACAGCCTCTTCAGGCAACAAAAGCTAAAATAAAGGCAAAAGGCACAATTCCCAATGCATGGCACTTCAGCTAGAGATGGAAAATGCCTGTCAGGTTGCACTGCTCACTTTCTGCTGTCGGTGATGAGGTGGCCTTCTCCTACATCCTCTAAAGTTTTATCCTGCGTCTTTTCAGAGGCAACTCAAAAATCTTCCCTTCTCCTTGGTAAACTGAAAGGTGCAACAACTGCATTAAAAACTGCCAGGCCTCTCAGACAAGTGGCTGAGCATGAGCTGTGGCTCAGTGGTCACTTCAGGTCATGTGGCCATTGCCATGGTTTTCTCCGCTTCATAAAATACAGGTGGAGAAACAAATAACAGTATTTTCCCTTTCAATATTACAGGATTTTTCCTTTTGATTATTTTGTTGCAAAAATTTAAGTGGGAGGTTCTTCCTACTGTCCAGAAGTTGAGATTTGAGCTTCTGGCATACTAGAAGTGAGTTGTAGTGTCTTTAGATCAGAAACGATAAGCAGAATAAGTTTAGGTAGAGAGAAAGAGATCAGACTCAACTCTTTCTCCATACACGAATCCTGGTTTTTGCATTCCAAGTAGTCCAAACTGACCAAAACTCCCATTTCCTGGGGATTTGCAAGGAAGACCCAGCAGTGGCACCTGTCTGAATGTTTCTCCATGAAGCTGCACTCCTGCCCATACACTCCCAAGACCACAGAGGAGGAGAAAAACCCCGTCCCACAGCCCTGACCCTAAAGCTCATCTCGTTACACCCCTGCCATGGGCAGGGACACATTCCACAGGCAGAGACACCTTCCACTTTCCCAGGTTGCTCCAAGCCCATCCAGCCTGGCCTTGGACACTCCCAGGGATAGAGAGTCCACACCTCTCTGGATAATTGAATAGGGAAGTACTCAAACAGGGTGGGATGAGGGATTTCTCCTCTTCCTCTGCCCTGGGTGACACACAAAGAGCAAGAAGGATTTAGGGTCAAGTGTTGCCTTCAACAGCAGCAGGACAGGATCCCCTGGACATCACCATTCCCTGGTATCTAAGCTCATCAATGCCATTCCTGTTTAATGTGTGATTCACTCCAAAATCCCAGAATTGCTAGGGTTGGAAGAGACCTCTGGAGATCAGGCCTGGCTAAAAAAAAATTATACATAAATATAGTCTTAGCTAAAACATATGGGAGCTTTTTCCATAAAAAGTCTGATGGGGGAAAAGAGTCTGGTCTTAGATGAGATATCAGAACATGGCTCTTAACAGGACCAGAGTCTGGTGACAGTTTGGCACTGCTGAATCACAGCTCAAGCCTAGTCCTGAATGAGCAATGAGCTACCACAGCAGCAAGGGCAGTCAGATTGTGAGGCAGCCTCAGCAAGATTTGGGCCTGGAAAGGATTTCCTGAAGGCATTAAAATCGACCCTTTTCAGTGAAAGGAGTGCAGATAGCCTGTGAGGCAAAGGGGAGATGCTTTAGGAGCCACTGAGGGAGGATGGGAACCCCACTGCCTCCCAGGACAGCTGCACTCAGATCCTGGGTGACTTAAAATCCAAGCTGCAAAACAGATTTTTGCTTCCTTGCTTTCTCTGTCTCCTTTTCCCCTTCTCTCTTTCTGGGTAGGAGCTCAAGTATGTTCCTACCCTGGGGGATCTGCCGCACAAGAATGCGACTGAGCTGTTTTTTTTTCTCCCCCCCTCCTGCTGTAGGTGAAGCAAAACTGAAGGGTGGTTTGATTCTCCCTCAAGGAACAACATTCTTCAGTTATGAAATCGTCCCAGTCTCCTCTCCCTCCCCGAGCCTGGCTACAGAGAGCCTCCAGTGTGGAGCAGGGACAGACCCTTGGTGCCGGCACTGTGGGAGATAAGGGAATTTGGCAGATCGTGGGATTGGGGTTCCTCCGGTCAGGAGGGAGGTGAGGAGCAGTTTATCCACGAGGATAATTGCTACCGGAGATGTGGGGTGTAAAGTCCCAGACTCTCTGGGAGAGCATTGCCCAGAGAGGTCCAGACCCTTGGTGCCGGCACTGTGGGAGATAAGGGAATTTGGCAGATCGTGGGATTGGGGTTCCTCCGGTCAGGAGGGAGGTGAGGAGCAGTTTATCCACGAGGATAATTGCTACTGGAGATGTGGGGTGTAAAATCCCAGACTCACTGGGAGAACATTGCCCAGAGAGGTTGTGGACTCCCCATCCCTGGCAGTCCTCAAGGCCGGGTTGGATGGGGCTTGGAGCAACCTGGTCTGGGGGAAGAAAATGCCCAAATCTGTTCTGAGTAATGCAGTGGGGGGAAAACTCAAAAATAAACCAGATGGGAAGCACTGCAGAGCATACCCCAAGGTGGGTAAAGATCAATTACATACAATATGAAAATATTCCAGATGCTCCCTCTTTCATATGAGGGAGGAAAGGAAAGGAAAGGAAAGGAAGGGGAGGAAGGAAGGAAGGAAGGAAGGGAGGAAGGAAGGAAGGAAGGAAGGGAGGGAGGAAGGAAGGGAGGAAGGAAGGAAGGAAGGAAGGGAGGGAGGAAGGAAGGGAGGAAGGAAGGAAGGAAGGAAGGGAGGGAGGAAGGAAGGGAGGAAGGAAGGAAGGAAGGAAGGGAAGGAAGGAAGGAAGGGCCCTTTTGTGCTAAAGGGAAAGGTAAAACTTATCCCAGACTTAGTGAGACCAGCAGGAGCAGGCTGGATTTTAAAAGACACCCAACAAGTTCAAAGGATGATAATGGAGTTCTCACAGGCTCCTACCAACTTATAAGGGAAAAGACCAGATACTTAAGCTTAGCTTATGGCTTAAATCTCACAAGATTCAACAACCTAGGACAAAAAATTTGTAAGAGTTCCCACTTCTATCAAAGGGTGCAGAAACAGGTGCCTGAATTTGCACCCTGTCCTAATTTACTGTGTTCACAACCAAGGTAAGCAGAAGCATTAATTGATGGTGATTTCCCCAGGCCTTTGATCTTCATTGTATTCCATGATAGTATAAAAACTGTTATTATCTGAGAAGTCCAGTCCCTAGGAACCATCCCCAACAGCCCAGCATTTCCCCTCTGCCATCCTCTAGAGAGCTGAAATCACAGCACGGGCTCAGAAAAGGAGCCAGGTCCAGCTTGAGCACTGCAAACACAGTAACCCCCTGTGCTCATTCCCAGGGGTGCAGGATCATGGGATAACTCATGCTGAAAGGGACTCAGGGAGGTCTCCAGTCCAACCTCCTGCTCCCAGCTGGAACTGAGATAACCCCACTCCTTTATCCAGCTCAAGCCCTGTCTCTTGCAGGACATTTCACAGGATTTTTTTCAGAAGGGAACAAGCTCACGGGAGGTTTCTCAAGATCTCTGCTGCCACATCCATCCTCCCAAACCCGCAGCTCCTCACTCACCTTTATCCAGCACGGGCCCAAAGATGGCTAAGCTGTCGTTGACAGTGGTGCAGTTCCACCTTCTGCCCCGAAACTGATGTTGGCACTCCTGGATGCCGATCTTTACACCTTCTGCCACGCTGGGCATGATCTCCACGTAGTTCCGACAGAAGCGCAGCTGCTTGGGCACCAGGCCCGGGATGCTCCCGCAGAGGATGGGCTGAGTCCCCAGGGACGAGTACTGGTGACCAATGGCCAGGGACCTGGGCAAGAAAAATGGGAAAAGAGATGCAGTCAGGCTGGGTTTTACCTTTGTGCTTGGTTAAGAAGAATGGGGACAGAATATATCAACATCTTTAGTTTCTCTGCATTCCTCCTCACCAGAAAACATTATTTTCATTGTTATCCTTCCCCAAAATATCTCCTGCAGTTCCTCACATGACCAGCAAGGCAAAAAATACTATTTTTAATATCTTCCTGCCCTTTTCTTTATTCTCCCAAAGCCTTAATTCATCATTGTGCTGTGAAATATGTCCGTCCTTCCTTCCTTCCTTCCTTCCTTCCTTCCTTCCTTCCTTCCTTCCTTCCTTCCTTCCTTCCTTCCTTCCTTCCTTCCTTCCTTCCTTCCTTCCTTCCTTCCTGAAACCAGGGGTCCAAACATGCATTTCTTTCTCTGAGACACAAGCACACCTGTACAAGATGTTTTATAGGAAATTTTGGCAGCTGAGTCACAAGCACTTTCAGAGCTACCCAAAGGAATAACTCCAGCAGCTGAAGCCATTGAGCTCTGAGTCTCTGGAAAGGCAGCACCAAGAATTTGGAATGGAGAACAGCATCATTCTGTGGGGCTTTGGTTAAAGTGAGGGGAGTGAAATTAAAGGCAAACCAAACCAACAACCAAAAACCAATCCCAATTAAACTTGAGTGGAAACTCAGTGCTCAGCCCAGTGAAAGTCTTGAAAGGAGTGTCCATGAACCTTTATGTTGGTGAAGCCTTGGAGACAAACAAGTCAGCTCTGCAGGGAGATCAGCAGATATGCAGCTAATTAGATAGATTTTTAAAGTGTTTTTTACTGGTGCTTCTAATAATAACCTTGATTACTAAAACTGAAGGGATTTTTAGAGTATAATTTCCTTTTCTTCTAATTAAATCTCTTGATTGTCTTTTCTGCCCTGAATTAATGACAAAGAGGAACCTGCCTGGGCAGTGTGTATTTCTGTTTACATTCATTTTTTGCTGTGTGGTTTTCATTAGGGAACAGCCTGGTGTGTTTGAATTATCAACAGGGCTGTCAGGGAATAAAGCCTTCACTCTCTTTTGCTCTGACTTAAAAAATAACACAAGAATTCTATCGTTGCCAAAGTCCAGAAGAAAATTAGCTTGACTTTAGCAGTTCTCTAAGCTAGGATAAAAATTATTTTAAAATTACTTTGTTTTAAAGAGAAGGGTCCTTGCAGCCAATTAACTCCTTTCCTGGAGAGGATCTGGTCAAGAGGGGACAGAAGTGAGAAGAAGGTGACATTCACATGGTCAGGAGCCACACAGGAGCCACATCTCAAGGGCTTTGCCAGCTTCAGAAAATTAGCTTGACTTTAGCAGTTCTCTAAGCTAGGATAAAAATTATTTTAAAATTACTTTGTTTTAAAGAGAAGGGTCTTTGCAGCCAATTAACTCCTTTCCTGGAGAGGATCTGGTCAAGAGGGGACAGAAGTGAGAAGAAGGTGACATTCACATGGTCAGGAGCCACATCTCAAGGGCTTTGCTAACTGCAGGCTAAGCCTTACAAATCCATCCTTCCCAAGCAAATAAGGACATCCATTTCTGGATCCCAAATGGCTCCAGCTAGGAGTTTAGAACCTGGATAATCAGCTCAGCCAAGAAGATGCCCTCCATTAAATGAACTTTAGACAGAGAAGGTGGAAGGTTTGTGGAAAAGCAAAGGATTTCCAGCTGATTTCCTGAACTTAGATGCCTCTTTCCAGCTCTGCTGGACTTCTGGGAGATGATTAATCTCAATATTAGAGGACAATTCATCCTACCCCAGGCAGGGAGGCTGAGATGGATGGCATGAACTGCCCTCCAGAAGTGCCCCTTTTTTCCATCACATTAAAAGGGAGGAAGGAGCTCACCCTGACCCGAAATTGTGTCCCTGTCACTCACACTCCAATGCTTGCTGGGGTGTCTCCAGCTGATCTGCCGACCCCAGGCTGCTTTTGCAATCAGAGAGAAGCAGACATTTCCAGGCCACGCTTCCCCTGCCCAGTTCAGGTGTGTGCTCTGGGCTGGGGTGAATCATGGCCTGGCCCCCAGAGGCTGTGCTGGCGAGACTCAAACCCCCCTGGGTGGCTGGGGCATGTCTGCACCCTGGAAATCTCCAGGTGAATCACTCCATGATCCCTGACAACGAGGACGGGTAAGTTCCTTGAAACTATCCCACCCAGGAAAGTTCAGCCCTGGGTTGAAGGCCACGCAGAGGAGCTCAGCTGGAGGAAGGAGACAAGTTTCTGCAGGAACCCACAGGAGAAAACTGAGGAAAGGACCCATTAAACTCATTTTCCTTATCTCAGTGGCTAGATATGGGTTTTTTTGAGCTTCAGATTAATTCAGGGTACACAGCTGGCAGAATGCCATCTGTGAAATGGAGCCCGTGCCAAGTGTACATTTTTGTTTCTCTGTTAAATATTATACAAAGCACTGGACCAAAATTTCTGGACTAAAGACACCTTCTAAAACATTGTTTCAGGCTTCAGAGGACTTGCTGAGTTACCTCTGTCACCTTGGGTGCCACATACCCGTATTTTAATCCTTTGAACTCCCACAAGACTGGGACTTAGGAGGTATTCCCAGCTTTAGGATTGGGAGATAAGTGGTCCTGTCTCTGTAAACCATCTGGAGAGATTCCTTCATTGGTCTCCAGGGAAAAACATTAGTTTACTTGTTCCTACTCATCCTCCAGCCACTGACTACAGGGAGTCAAAAATGTGGATGTTTTCTGGTGTCTGAGATTAACTTTGTGGGAACATCTGTACAGTTTGTTTCCACATCAACTACAGTCACCAACATCCTTCCTAAAGCTTTCCAAAGTCCCTTACCCACTTCCCAACAAAGATAAAGCATCCACTGAGTTACCATCAACCTGCTGCAGGCTCCATCCACAATGCTGTGAAGCCAGAAGGATTTTCTGACCTATATCAGTAGGCCCCTGATGGAGTTTAGGATTCCAACCTCATAAACTTTAATCATATGAACAGCCAAACTCAAGCCTATCTCTGGGTTGTTTTTTTTTTTTTTTTTGGTGGTTACTACAGTGGTAAAATGAAAATACCAGTCATAGAAAGAGGAGTTTATAGGTTGGTGCCCTCAAATATTCGTTTCCGTTGCTGGGAAGATTATCTAAGATTAAAAAAAAAACCCCAAAAACATATAGAAATACCTCTAATTGCTTTTTCACACTGCTCCCTGCTCAGTACAGCAGGGAAACAGTCACACCTCACTTTGATCTGCGTTACAGTCTGGAAAGTTTAATCTGCAAAAGACAATCTCCAGCAAGAGCCTTGTTCTCAAGGTGTCATCAGGCCCCAATACGGTGCAATGCAAATTTGGCGTTTCATGGGGCACTGTGGGGCCACTAGACCCTCAGCTGGAGGTGCAGGGTGGAATCTCAAAGCATCTCCCCGTGAGCAGTGGCTCTGCTGTTGAGCAGAGCTGAGCACCTTCCTCTCCTCCTCCTCCTCCTCCTCCTGCTCCTGGCTCACTCGCAGCTCCTGGAGTGTGATAACATCTCCCCGAGCACCCTCTTTTGGTTTCTACTTTGCTTCCAGGTGTAAACACTTTCTCCCTCTCTAAAGTCAATTTATCTTTACGAGAACCCAGTTCTTTCAGCTCCCTGTCATTATTATTGATCATCAGGTGGGAACCTTATGAACCTTCCAACCTTCTCCTCCACCCAGAAAAAACCCAACAACAATCCAACAACCAAACCTTTAGAAAAGATTTGGAAAGTCTATAAAGATCAGAATCTCATTTCAGAGTTGCTCAACTCTCTCGTAGCTCCCATCATTCATTTTTTTTTCTCACTGTTTCCAATGATCAAACCTGGCATTTGCATTTTTCCACTCTCCTGAGTTCTCCTCCTAAACAATCTCCTTCATGTGGGTAATTTTGAAAATGTGGTGTCGAGAAATGGGCTGAGTGTCATCTACTGTGGTCTAACCAGGCATCACCTTCAAATTCCCTAAGCACCACCACTTCCTGGATGCACTGACCCCAACCTCTCCTTTTCCGTGGAGAATTCCTGAAGCTCTCAATTTTACAAACACACTCATGCCCAGAACAGGCTCTGCTCAAGTCTGAACCAAAGGAAAGGGTCAAAGAGTTGTTCCTTTCAAACCAATCAGGCTTTTCTTCCCATTAGCGCAGGAGGAGCCATGAAAACACTGCTCTGTATGTCCACAGCCAAAGTTCTTAGCTTATCTTTAAGCCTTGCATGCCCTGAAGTGTTTAATTCAACCTCCAGTGAGCATTTTTCTTTGCCAACACACCTAGAGAGCTCTTCATTTCCCTTATCTCAATCTATCTGCTCCTTCAGCAGAGCCGTTGTAAATAAGTACCTGGCCACCTTCTTAATAAATTACATGTACCCTCCCTCTTGGAATGGACACCCCAGCCAGGTTAGGAGGGAGAAATATGCAGGAAATACCTGCTCAGAGGTTTTTTCAGAAAAAGAGAAGGTTTCAGCTCTGGATGACCTCATTGTTCAGCACCACTCTGCTGACTTTTCAAGGTCACCACCTTCTCGGCGTGTCAAAAGTCCTTGACACATCAGGAGCAGCGTGTGGAGACTCCTACAGCTGCTTGCTTCTCCCTGGATTCTGTCATTCCTGAGCTTTGTTTTGCTATTCATCCTGGAGAGGCTTTTTGAGAGCTTCCTCCAGGGATGTCCTTCTGGGGTCCCGAACACAGGGGAAATAACTTCATTTATTAATGCTGAACATCAAGGGTGCAACTTGCAAAATGACCCAGGGTAAGACCCTGAGGGCACTTAAATCCCACCAAATATTAAAAGCTGAGCACCAGGAGTGACTTTGCTCCTTTTGTCCAGCTAGTCCTGGTGAAGAAGTCAAATTAAAGATGTACATCTGCTCATAACAGAGGAGATTTTTGTTCTCTTGTAGATACCTTAAGTGCTTCTCCCTTTGCAGGGAACCCCCTAACAGCAAGATGCCACCAAATCCTTTCCAAAATCCTCCTCCAAATCCTTTCTTATAATTCATCCAGGTTTCCAGAGGTTCAGCTCAGCCCCTGTTCCTTTCTAACTCACTTTGGCTGCCTCTCTGAGGCGCCACATCCCTTAGAAGAATCTCAGCCACGTGACGAAATTTAGACAAACTGTGAAAAGTGGTTACTCTAAAAAGATGTATTGTCACAATACATCTGTGGTATTATGATCCTAAAACACTGAAGGGCTGTCTCACATCTCCTGGCACCAGAGGGGCTCACAGGGAAGCAGGTGATGAGTGGGCAGCCCCCACTCCATCCTACAACACCCCGAACAGACCCTCCCTCATCTCTCACCATAACCCTTCAAGTTGACCTTCAAGCATGAAATCCATGTATCTGAGGCTGCCTAAAACCACTTTTTGGGGTTTTTTTTTTGGAGAAATGAGCAGCTGGAAGGCTGTGAAGGTTCCAAAAATGGGGGCTGCCATGCATGGCTAATGTCAAGAAGCTCCTGGGGCAGGGTCTGTAAGTCAATTCCCAAAACCCCTCACCACACAGGGCTGCCGCAAGACAGATGGAGTCTGGTGTCCATCTAACATGGACAACTGGGAGCTGGGAAGGATATCCCAGAGCCTGAGACCAGGAACAGGAGATGGAGGGGGTTTTTGTGTCTTTTCCACTCTGGACACAGATATGTTCATGACACTCTTGGGTAGACACATGGGGAGCACATGGACCTGCTGGAGCGAGCCCAGAGAACAGCTGCAAAGCTGATTTGAGGGATGGAGCATGGTTCCTACAAGGAAAGGCTGAGAGAATTGCATTTGTTTAGCTTGAAAAAGAGAAGACTTTCAGAGTGTCTTCACTGTGGCCTTCCTGGACCTCAAGGGACCCACAAGAAGGATGGAGAGAGACAATTTACAAGAGTGGCAGGACAAGGGGGAATGGCTTCAAACTGCCCTAGGGCAGGGATGGATGGGATATTGGGAAGGAATTGTTCCCTGTGAGGGTGGGCAGGCCCTGGCACAGGGTGCCCAGAGAAGCTGTGGCTGCCCCTGGATCCCTGGAAGTGTCCAAAGCCAGGCTGGATGGGGCTTGGAGCAGCCTGGGATAGTGGAAGGTGTCCCTGCCATGGCAGGGGGGGGCACTGGATGGGCTTTAAGGTTCCTCCAGCTCAGGCCATTGTATGGTTTTATGATTCTATGGTCTGAAGCACCAGCCCAGAGACCAGGTGAACTTCTAATTCTACATTCACTGAAAGGCCTTGTTTTTTATAGAAAACAACAATATTCCAGCAGAGACTTTGATTTTTTTCCTGTTTTACTATGAAAACAAAACCTAGAGAAATTTTAGAATTAAAAGAAGAGGATCTTGTCACACCCCATTATTTTAAATGGAAAAGGAAATTGTTCTGCTCACTAATGTCCCTCCTGAATCAAAGTGGTTTTCTTCTGTGACATTAAAACTATCCCAAACCCAAGCAACTACAAAATGTGGACAATAACAAAAATTTTAATTGTTGTTTTAGTTGAAAACTTGGAAACCACCTTAACACAGATCAGCAAAATGATAGGTTTGGCTCTAGAAGACATGAATCAAGTAACTGATTCTGATGAAAGATATTTTTTCAGTTTGGGGGTTGTTTTTTGTTTTGCATGGACCAGTAACAATCAAGCTCAGGCCTAAGCAGTCTAATTACAGAAGTGTCCTACTTTAATTCAGAAATTATGAGTCTCTGCAACATTGATTGCAGCGGGGTCTTCAACATTTGGCTCTGGGCATCTCCCTGTCAAGACTAAGGCATTTCAAAGAGGTTCACAAAAAGAAATCTAAGCCTGTTAAACAGCACAAATTCACTGTGCAGGTGTCTGGCCTTCCAGATTTTTTTCTTCCAGCCTGGAAAAGAAAAAGGCTGCAACCTACTGGGTTAACTGTTCTTGCTGGATAATTCCTCATTCATCTCCAAGAACAGCACAAGGGCTATATTTAAATCCTTTTTTTTCTCCTCTAACCCCGAAAGTATGCACATAATTTTGCGGCCGAGTCCAATCCTGCAAACACACAGAGGTTTGGAGGTGACTTTTCTCCCATAATAACTCCCTCACCCTTGCCCTGTATTAATAACAACCACGGTGATGGTGATGATGCAGCAGCGTTGTGTTTCTGCAGCACCTTTCATCAGAGGATCTCTGAGCGTGGGACTCACCTCACCCGACTTTGACCATTTAAAAGTTTGGAATCTCGGCCAAGCTCGCTGTCTACCCGAGTCCGTGGAGCAAGATCAGCATCTCCAGAGGGCAGCTCGGCCCATCCTGGGAGAGATGCCTCAGATAGGTGGGCTGAATCACTGGAGATGCCCAGGAGGCAGCATTGGCCGTGGAAAAATGAGGAACATAAACTGGACACCCTTTTTTTTTTTTTTTCCCCAAGCTGAAAGCAGGAATTGGGAATTTCACCCCCTTTTTTTTTTATTTTTTTTTGGGAGAATCTCAGAAATCCTTGGAGAGCTGGAAGAGGAGGCCAAGGAAGGTCTTTGCTATCTCTAACGTGGAGCACGACAGATTATTTAGAGTGGTTTGAGGCTGGATTTGAAAAATAATAAGCTCAGTGGCAGCTTCAAGTGGGTGCTAAGAAAGCAAAATTCCCTGAGCTGAGGTTTGGCCAGGACAGCGAATTCCCACAGGAACTAAGGCACACCACAACACTCAGCACCTTCCACTCTGAGCGCAAGAGATGTTGCTTTGACTTTGTCTTCCCTTAGGATCTACAGAACAGAGGAGGAGAGAGAATACAAGTATTAACAACCCAGTTCCTTGGAAAAAGTCTTTGGAACTCTTTAATTACCCAAGGCAATTAACTCCTTTGCTACACATGTCATCTGAAAAACAACGCAGGCAGGAGAATAATGGCCCCTCAAACCACGTTTTCAACCTGGATCCGGGTCCCAGTGACCCTGGTGGTGCTTCCATTCCACATCCTCCATCTAGGGCTGCTCCCTGGAGGTCTCCCCGCTGGAGATCTGCCTCCATGCAGCTCCATTTATCTCCCAAAATGTGCCAGGATGGCAGCGCAGGGTTTTAGAGATGTATAAGCCTTAACATTTTAATCTGCCACCTACACTGCAGTTTATGAGCGCTGTAAATCTCGTGGTTATAATGAACTCATCTAATGATATTGCTGATGGATAAATTTACCTGGGACGAGGAACAACAGTTACTTGCAAATGAAAGGGGAGTAATTTAAAGTTTCATGTAAACACCTTTGCTGCCTTACTTCTGACTTCTCCCAGCCTAACCCCTCTCAGGGTTTCATGACAAATGGAAAGAATGTGTGTTTGTGAGGCAACCACTGGCTGGCCTGGAAAAGAACCTGCCTCCTTCTCCCCAGCACAATGCTTATATAACTTGGGCACTGGGATGAAGTTTTAGGTGAAAATAGCTCTAATTTTCTGGGTCAGGTGTGCTAAATTAGGGGAATGGAGGGAAGGGATAAAGCAACATGTTAGGCAATGAAAAATGCCTACACAATGCAAAGATATTTAGACTCCTACTCTGAATTTCAATAATAATTAGGACTGTGGCTAGTCCTAATGCTCCCAGTTCCCCCCCACCCCTAAAGCATCCCAGCTTGACCCTTTTTTAAATGCTCAGCAATATAAAGTACATATTGTGGTTTCCAACCTCTCATTAAGGCTCATCCCCCTGCGCTGAGGTCTGGCCTGGGCTATGTCAGTGCTAAATACCTTGGAGGACTGGGCTCAAAGACCTCAGATCCCTGCAAAGATTGGATTTGGACTTCTAAATTGCTTAAGTGCTTAAGTGCTTGGGGGAATTTTATCCTGAAACTCCTCCGCCATGAAGGCAATTTTGAAACGAGAACCGCGGATGGAGAGCGCCGTCATTTTGAGGTTTTAGGTGAGAGCAGCAGGATTTTCACTGCCCACTGCTCTGATAAAGCAAATCACTCCCGTTTCCCACCCGTTCCTTGGGGAAGGTGCTGTGAATATGCATTGGGTGCACTGGGCACACACAGACCCTCACACACACACTCAGGGCTGCGAGCTCCTGCTCTGGCTTTCACTGAGTCATCAGGCTCACCAAATGTGTGAACTCACGCTATAATGTTCTCCCAGAAAAATAACAAATTGATTTCATTTTTACAGGCTACAGCATGCTATATAATTGGAGACACTGCCTTGTCAACTCAGACCGGTCTGACCCGACCAGAGACATTGCTTACAGCTGTTTACGGAGCCATAAAGTTTCCTCCTCTTTGTTTTTCCTTCCTTTTGCACTCTCTCTCTTTTTTTTTCTTTTCTTTTCTTTTTTTTTTTTCTTTTTCTTTTCCCTCTAATGAATCTTACAACTACTTTTTGTTCTGGTCATAAAATACTCCTAAGGAAAATGCAGGAAGCCTTGATTTAGAGAAGCACTTCAGCCAGTGCCTCATGTTAACAGTGGGGCTTGAGCACATATTTAAAACTGAGCATGTGTTTAAGGACTTTTATTGCACCCAGACAGTCAATAAGGAACTTGTCATGCTGTTATGTGCTTTTTTTATTTTTTTTTAAATGTAATTATCGATACCAAATTAGAAGTTTGGATTGGGCAACCTCAGGGATTGTTTCCTTTGCAGACCCACAGCACAGCTCCAGTTTCAACGGGAATTTTGCCATTTCTCTTTGTCACTGTGTCCAAATCTTAAACATCTGAGGAAGGGCAAACTCCTACATTACTTTATCAACTCTACCGAAACTGCCAGCTAGGAGTGGGCACAATTTTTTTACATTACAAAAAAACCCACCCTGAAATCTTCTGAGTTTGGCATATTTGCCAAGCACTCACAATAAAGTTAATTTTTCTGACCAATGTAAAAATAGCAGTTTCATAGAGGATGGATTTGCAAGCAATTGTATTTTGTGTAAAAATCTTTTATGCTTATCTTAAAATACTCAAAACCTCAAAAGGTAAGTGAAATGTTTTGATTTTTTGGGAAAAAAAGGATTTCTGATCACATGCCTGATTTTGCTACCATGAAAAAGTTGCTTCACTTTGAACTAATGAACTGAAAAAAAAAATCCCAAACCCAAAAGAGCTTTTCATCTACTTGCACTATCCATCAAAATACCTTCTAAGTACTTGGCAATAAATTATGGTTGTGCTTCCTTTCATATCATTCATTCATCATGGAATCTGCTCCTCCTTTGGCCTGAAATGTCACAATTCTCTCATTCAATGCCTCTGAACGACTCAAGGACTGATCAATAGGGAATCAGCTGTTCCAGAGTCAGAAATAGAAATAAACAGATCCTACAGCTTCTCTGAGGGCCATTTCTGTCCCAGAGTGGACTAAGGGGAATATTTGTTTGGATCCTGGTCCTGCTATATGGGAAAGGAACATGAGAGCTGGTGAGGAAGGACAAACTTTCCTCCAGGAATACATTTCAGATCTGTATTTTTAGAAAAATGTGGAAAGCAGCAGAAGGCTGAGAGCTCCTCATCCTCTCCTTCCCTCTCTTTGGGAAGAGCCCTGGTCCTGCTATATGGGAAAGGAACATGAGAGCTGGTGAGGAAGGACAAACTTTCCTCCAGGAATACATTTCAGATCTGTATTCCAGCTTTCAGAAAAATGTGGAAAGCAGCAGAAAGCTGAGAGCTCCTTATCCTCTCCTTCCCTCTCTTTGGGAAGAGCTGCAGCAAAAGATGACCTGGTATTAGACAATCAAAAATTCACATGGAGGAAGGACATGAACAACACCAGAGCCCAAAGAGAAAACAACTCTTATTTAGCACTAAAACAGCAACAAGACTGCCATGAGGACAAAGCTAAAAACTTTTTTTACTGCTTAGAAAATGATTTTTTCCTCAAGTGAAAGTGCAATTTCTGCTGCAACAGAACAACTGGATTTTTTTTTTTTTTTTTTTTTTTTTTTGTGATAAAAACGACTTTGCATGGGAAAAAATCCTCATGGCTCCTTGACATGTTTCAGCTAGATCTCAGTAAAATTAAAGAGGTACAGACTGATGAGTCGCTCAGAGGTACAGGAAAAATGCCAGTGGATGTCCTGGCATTTGTATACACCTTGAGAGAGAGAAGAATTCTCTCTCAGAGATCATCTCTCACAACAGAAAGAATAACAACCGCAGTAAAACCTGGTGTCGAGAAAGAAGGGAAAGGTTTAATGTGCTTTACAGCACTGACTTTTACCATTGTCGGCAGTTACCTCCTGTTTACTGAAATGGCTGTGCTGGATCTCCTTCAGCCCAAAATTCATTCTGCTGTGAAGGGAACAGGCAGGGAGGTTTCAGCCATAAGGCAGCTTAATTTTCTTGGGTTGCTGAGCAAAATCCCTCCATTTGGCAACCCCTCAAAAGTGACAACGACCTAAAGTCAAGGTTTCATAATAGACTAGGTATTCAAAGGAATTCTTCACTGTGAGGGGGCTGAGGCCCTGGGATGGAATTCCCAAAGAAGTTGTGGCTGCCCCTGGATCCATGGAAGTGTCCAAGGCCAGGATGGAAGGGGCTTGGAGCAGCCTGGGATAGTGGAAGGTGTCCCTGCCATGGCAGGGTTGGAATGGGATGAGCTTTAAGGTCCCTTCCAACCCAAACCATTCCATGATTTTAGGACTCTCAAGTAAGAGGCCACCCACCCTCCAAATCTCTTGGGTGAAAAAAGGTGATTTACATGAATGGTTCTTCCAGACCTGGTCTAAATTCCAAAACCAGAGCCAGAGCACTGGCACCACGTGTGCAGCACCAGAGAGCACAGGGCAGGACCAAGCTTTCCTCTCCAGGCTCCTCTCCCTGAACCTGCTGGGGTCTGGTGCTCTCACACCAGGAGCCGTGGCTCAAAGATTCCTTCTCCAAGTGGCCTGCAGATGTGGGGCCTTGATGTCCCTCAGAGGAACAGAACTGTTCTCCAGGGTGGAAACTTCTTGACTGGTGAGGTAGTGCCTGGATGGAAAACATCTGGAAGGGGTCAGGCTGATGAATGGCAAAGAAACTGGGGAAGGAGGAAGAATCATGGAATCACAGAATGGCCTGGGTTGAGAGGGACCTTAAAGGGATCTTAAATCTTAATCTTAAAGGGATCTTAAATCTTAAGGGATCTTAAATCTACTTTCAGCCCCTGCCATGGCAGGGACACCTTCCACCATCCCAGGCTGCTCCAAGCCCTGTCCAACCTGGCCTTGGGCACTTCCAGGGATCCAGGGGCAGCCACAGCTGCTCTGGGCACCCTGTGCCAGGGCCTCAGCACCCTCACAGGGAAGAATTCCTTCCTAATATCTAATCCAGCCCTATTCTCCTTCAGTGTGCAGCCATTCCCCCTTCTCCTGCCACTCCAGCCCTTGTAAATCATTTATCTCCATCTTTCTTGTAGCTCCCTTCAGGTCCTGGCCACAATTAGGTCACCCTGAACCCTTCTCTTGTCCAGGCTGAACCTTCCCCATTGCAGGCAGGAGGAGAAAGGTTTTGAGGAAACAAAGTGGGTCAGAAGTTGTCCTTGCAGCAGCATAAACTACCCTAAATCTCTGTCTTGGGGTTTGGAAAAAGATTTTGGGTGAAGAGCCAAGGACCCCTCAGAGCTGGGGGCACGGAGCCCCCGTGGAAGGATTTGGGAATCTCTCCAGTGGCAGGAGCAGCACCTGCACACCTGAGCAGCATCCCAGCCTTAATGATTTCTGTCTGACAGTGGCTGGGGAGCTGCAGACAGGCTGCCAGATCGTGATCAGCTCGTGGAGGGGTGATCACTGCTAGGCAAAGATACCAGCTTTGACATGCAGCAAGGGAAGCGGCCAAGAATTTGGGAAAGCAATCCCAGCTTTCTGCTGCAAGCTCCTCTGCCAAGATACCTCCTGTGTTTACTTTAGAAACCAGAGACGAGCCCTCCTCAGCATAATAATAATAATAAAGCTTCAGGGTCACTCAGCTTAGCAGATGGATTCCTTCCAGCTTGGATTTCTCTGCAGAACTGAAGCACTGCTGGATCTGGGGGATTATGCAATGTTCATAATTGGGTTTCACAGGGGATCTGAACGGTGACAAAACCATACTGTGGGAAGGGAGCTCCACTGCAGACAAAGCAAACCCATCCACAGATCCCACGTGGGGTCTGAGTGGCCACAGGGACCACGCAGCCCCTGCAGAAGCAGCTCTGTCTCACCAAAGAGCTGCTCACTCCCTGGTTTTCAGCTTTCCCATGCTCCTAGACCCTAAATACACAATTAGAGAACCAGGAATGGCTTGTGTGAGAATGGTTTGTCTCGGGACTTCAAAGGTCACCCACTCCAACCCCCTTGTCATGACCAGGTTGCTCAGAGACCCCGTCCAGCCTGACCATGGATGTTTGCAGGGATGGCACCCACCACCTCTCTGGGCAACCTGTGCCAGTGAAAATGCATCAGAATGTGGAAAAGTAGGGATCTAAGGGAGATATTTTGACTGGCCAGAAATATTTAATTGAACAAATCATTCAAGATTTTAGCAACTTTTTTTTTTTTTGTCATTAAGTAATATAGGAATTTTCAACTGCCCATACTACCTGGACAAGAGAAAGTTCAGTTTTAAAGGAATTTTGCAGGAATAACATCCTAAATGGTGTAGAGCCTCTATAACTACTGTCTTAGAGCACAACTCTGGGGTTTATTACAATGCTGAACTAATTAATTAATGGGACTCAGTTCCACAGATTATCACTGAGGTTCAGAGGAACAGCAGGGGATTTAGCAGCAGTAAGAAGTGCTCAGCTGTTTTACTCAAAGCAGGAACACCTGGAGGTTTGACAGCACAAAGACACCAGGGTTTTAAAGGTCTCTAAGCTCTTCACCTACAGGGCATCACCCCATTTATCACCAACCAGCAGGGCAGAGAGGACGCTTCCTTTGGAAGGGATTGCTTCCTTTGGAAGGGATTGCTCAACTGCAGGGCTGAAAATGGCAGTGGAAGCAAAGCCATGAGCACGAGAACGTGTTTACCTCCGAAGCCACCATCAGATGTTCTCTGCCTCCTGTTCCCTTCCCTTCCCGCGTGTACCCACGCACGGACACACCTGCTGACACATCCCTGTGTTTGGAGGCTTGATTGAACATTTCTCCGCTCTGGTGCACCCAAGCGTGGACCAGAAACATCGAGGGTGCCCTCAAGGAACTGTTTCTTACACCTCCTTTTCCTACTAATAGTGACTAATAACGTTTGGAAATCAGAAGCTCAGGACAAGGCGGGTGAAGTCTCCAAAAGCTGGTGAGATATCTCAGGACGTGCCAGGGTCACTTTGGTTGAGTGCACAGGGACGTCTCTTGAGGGTCAGACCTGGCTCCCAAGTGCCACAGGTTTTCTGTAGGACCCGTGCAGTGGCTTACAGCCCTGCCTGGGTGTCTCAGGTACCACTGGGAATCTACACCAGGACTGGGAGCTTCCATGTGACCCCTCAGCTGCTGTGGATGGCCACAACACAGACCTGAGCCACCCATCCCACAGGCCCCAGGTGTCCAGTGGGAAGAACTGGACACAATTGGAAGATAAGCAATTTGGCCTAGTTGAGATACCAGTTTCAATTAGAATTTAAGTAATGGAGTTAAGTCCAGTTTCGTGCTGGACTCCGCTGGCCATGAAAATGAAACGCTACCTGTGCATCCCTGGAAGTCTCCAAGGCCAGGCTGGACTGGGCTTGGAGCAGCCTGGGACAGTGGAAGGTGTCCCTGCCCATGGCAGGGGTGGGATGGGATGATCTTTAAGGTCCCTCCCAACCCAAACCATTCCATGACACCTCAGCTGTGAGTTACTGCAGTGCAGGTGTCCAAAGGGATGAATCCCACCTTGACCTCAGGATTATTCAGTCAGGTGATGAACAACAGGTTTATATTCATCTGTACCAAACCCTTTGGCCAAAGGTCTGGCTCTGAGCTCCACAGAGCCTTGCTGAGAGGAGAAGGGGGCTGCAGTGGGGTAGAAACCCCCTCCATGGGAATTATAGTACATACAGGAGCAGAGACCCAAGCCCAGAAATTCCCACTGCAGACCAAGCCAGGGAGATCCTCACTAGGACACAAAATTCTGGGCTGAAGATTCAGCACCATTCCAATCACTTGCCTCCCTGTGAGATGGTTTTTCCTCAGCTGGGGCAGGGGAACTGCTGAGAGGCAGTCACAAAAGCTTAGGAATCCTGCCGAGCTCCCTTCCAACAACACCGTAATCTAATGGATTCATCAACATATATAATTACCGAGTTAGACCACCCATTAACTCATCTCCTCTGCACCACTGGCCTGAATCACCTCCTCCAGAAAGGTGCCCACTCTTGATCCAGAGATATCCAGAGACAGGGAATCTACCAGTTCCCCCAGGGATGTGCTGACCCATCCTCCCTGTCAGAGCTGCTACAGCCACTCTCTCCTGGCAGCAGTGGCAAAGAGGTTTGTGCAGAAGGACTGTGGCTTTCCACACACGGGACTTGCAGGTGCTAATTTTGACTCTGCTGAAATCACTGAGACCTGAATCCTGTCTAGAACAGGAAGCAAGAAGAGGAAGACAGTCAGTCCCCCATAATTTTTAACCTGGGTTTGGTTTACGCCCTTAAAAATAATAATTAGAGGCTTCCCCCTCTCCCTGCAAGAGATCATTTATTGCTTCTGCTGTAAAAATGAGTTTGTAGGTGAATAGACTGGCTCTCTCCTGGAAGTGCTTGTGCTGGGTATTCACTGTAATGAGGGTGATCTCACCAAGTGGGTGGTGGGGAGGAGGGGAAGATTTGGGGTTTTTAAGGAGGCTGGTGGGGGAGGATGGGGACCTACCTGCCCTGCACCCCACGCTGCTTTCCCCTCTCTCCCCACCACCTTTTCCTTTCTGAGCAGCAAACTGCTGCTGCTGCTGCTGGTGTTATTGACACATATTTCAAACAAGCCCGTGCAAGGGACTCGAGACACATTACATTGCACATGGTGCCCCGGGCCACACATTCGCCTCCTTACACCGACAGCACGTTTTGCTTCATAAAGAATGTGCAGGCCTTCACCTGGAGCTATTTATCTGCTGTGCTCCAAAGAAAGGAGAGGGGGAGAAAGCCCCACATGCCCACGTTGGCTGTTAAGCCCAAGCTCCAAACCCCACAAACAGCCAAGCATTGACCTCTCCGGCCGTGAGGTCTTGGCCACTGTCTGCTGACGGACCTGGACAGATGCCTGCAGTCCATTCCCCATCTTTCTGGGCACCTGAATTTAGGAAAACCCCTTTTTGCACCCTGACTGACCCACTCACACGGCTCCCAGCACATGCTCCATCAGGGAACACAACCAGAGCTCCCAGACTCCTGCACCACCCCACCCTGGAAGAGGAAGCCTATCTGGTGATTAAAAGTTGCTGATACACACCTCTTTCCAGGATCAGAGTAATCTTCCCTTGCTGTTAGCAACATTTTTTTCCCCCTGCTTTCTCTAAATCTTTCCATCATTGTTATTACAACGATAACAACAATAATTATTACTATTATGCCTTGAACCTGAGTCTGAGATTAGGGCTCCCATTGTGTTAAGAGCTCGGTGGAGAAGCGTCAGGGAGAAGATTCCTGCTGTAAAAAGCTCATTTTCTGCACTCAGGCAGGACACGAAGGGGTGAAAGAAAGAGAGAAGGGGCCAGGAATGAGGTAGGATGGGAGGCAGCAGTAAGTAGAAAATGAAGAGCAGTTAGCAGAATAGCAGGAGTCAGCACTGGTGCATTGCCTAAGCAAACCCCGCTCCTTGTCTGTGTCCACACATGTCAAATCTCGACAGGGAGAAGGGGAATGCTCCCTTCAGTTTCCCAGCTGCAGAAATGTGGATTTTAATTTTTTTTTTTCTTTTGACACAGCAGCAGGAGAGCCTTCAGCAGCTGCTCACAGCCATTGCCTCTTCTCTGGTAGACCCCCTGCTTCAAAAGTGTCAAATTCCCAGAATAAAAACCCCTTCCTCTGTGGCAAATTCAGGGTGGAGAACTTTCCTCCACAAAACCCCCTGCTCTGCTCTTACCTTGAAAAGAAATACCTGCACTCCTGTCCTTTTGGGGGCTGGAAAGCTGCCAGGGATCCGGGGTAAGGAGTTGCTAACATCGTGCCATACTAATAATTCTTCATTTCACCCACCTTTTTTTCTGTCTCTTTAGATTAGATTTGAAGTGCTGCAGGGCAGGGACTGTCTCTCGCTATGTGCACACATGGTGCTCAGGACAAGGAACCTTTCCACTTCCTTGGAACTGGTAACTGCTAAGGCAGAATCATAAATAACAGGGAAGGTCTTGAAAGGCAAAATGACAACAGGCTGGCTGAGAGGGGCTGGAAGGGCTCTGAAAAAGTTTTGAAAGCTTTTTTTTTTTTTATTGGTTTGGTAAATGATTAAAAACAAAAGGACATAAGAAATAAATCAATTATTTGAATCTGGTTCTAAGAAATCAATGATTCTACTGGGACTGTGATACAGGAGCACTGAACTACAGGGGGAGGGAAAAAGAAAAATCTGTCTAAGTAGAGCATGAGAAGTTCAAGAAAAGTGAATGCAATTCCCTAATTCACTTTTGCTCTTACAAAAATCAAGAAAATAAATGTAGGTGAAATCCCATGGGGTGGTTTAAAAGCCATCCATCAGCTCCCAGCACTCTCATGAATCTCACTCACCCCATTCCTCTGTGCACTCAAGGACCACGTGAGAAGAGTGGGAAATTGTGAATATAAATTAGGACACAAAAAGGCAGATAAGTAATAAGGAAAGCCCACAGTGGATAATCCACGGTCAGTGCTGCTAAGAACATGAGGATGACCAATAAATAATTGTTTAATGTGCTGTTAGAGAACATACAGAGATATTCAAACACACATTTGTAGTCCCTAATAATGTATTAACCTCCTGTAGATGAACAAGGAGATAAAGAAGGAAGGGAATCTCGGATATTTCTGGATAACTACTGTTAACATTTGTAATAAATCTCCAAGTGATGATGGAAAACAAGAGAATGCCAAATAGGTTAGGAATCCACTGTGCTGTTAAAGAGCAAATGGATAACTGTAAATCTGTTATCTGGCCCAAAAGGGAATTGGATGATACAAGACTGAACCCACAGAGGATGGAAAAATTGTAACATAATTAGTGGTAGTAACCACAGTTCTATGGAAAACTAATTTTGTGCAATTTTTAAATGAGATTGTTAAACGGAGGTGATAAAAGTGATGTTGGTACAGCATTTTTAGTCAGAATATAAAGAAAAAGAGGGAATAAGGAATTCAAAATGGTCATATTTAGGATCAGCATAGTACAGAAGAAATACATGGGGAGTTGACAACTCTCCAGTGTCACTCTGCCAAACAATGCCATCAAACAAAGATGTTTTTAACTGGAACTCCTTGAGATCATCTCAGTGCTACTTAACTTTCTTACCAACAGCATAAAAACCTCCAGCACATCAACACTGAGAGAGCCTGAAGGATGTGGAAACATTGGAGGGGTGAGAGTGAAGGACACGGGCAGGGCAGCAGCACAGAGAGGGGTCAGGATGTCACCACCCAAAGCCACCTCCATGCCCCAGGGCCAAGCCAGGCTTGTGGGAGCGACAGGAGCCATGGCAAATCTCCAGGAGGATGTGGGGATTTGGGGACTGACCGTCAGGATGTGAATGCTGAGCACAGCAGGGCTGGAGAGTGAGCCCAAAGAAGGAGGGAATAACCCAGAACTCAGCACAGGGGAGCACTGATGCCTCAGGTTTGAGCTTTTCTATTTTTCAGATTCTGTGCTGCTGTAAGTGTGTGGGTCTAAGCTTCACATCAGGGCATGGTGAGCTCTGTGCACAGAGCAGGGAGACAAAACAATTCCTGCTCCAGCTGGGCACCAAGGACAAATGATCCAAATCTCAGCCCAAGAGCACAAACCCCGTGGGCTGGAGAGAGAAAAACAAGCAGGATGGGAGTGCAGGGGCTGAGCTGGAATTGGACACTGAACTGCAATGTGCACATGGAGCAGAGCTGATCCCAGGGAGAGACCCCGGGAGCGCTCGTGCATTTTGGGACCATTTGGGTTCATCTTGGCTGCAGCCCTGGCTGGGCTCTTGTGCTGCCCAAGGTGGATCCATGGAGGAGATCCTTTGAATCAATCCCTGCTTTATTCTTTAGCTCTGTCCAGCCTCTGCTCTAGCTCAGCCTGCACAAGGCATCAGGACAAGACCCAAAATGCCACATCCAGATGTACTGAAAAGCTGCAGAAGGCCTGGAAAAGCAGGACATCCAAACCTGAGAGGAATGACTGACCCATACCATCTGCTACATCATCCTTCCCCTCACAGAGGATGATATTGGACATGGGACTGAAGGAAGTCTCACACAGAGATTCTTTGAATATCACCAAACTTCTCTCTGGTGCTCAGAACCAGAGTTTTCACCTGAATTATTCACTCCTTTCTTGATCTTTGACATGACAGTAGCTTCCAGTAAATTCCTCTGAGGTTTAGGAGCAGAGGTCTGAATGTGAGCTACCGGAATTTTAGGAAATACCACCTGGGGCATCTCTTTGAATGCTCTAACTCAAACAGGGGTTGTTCCACCTGACAAAGGAGCCACCAGGCGTAGCCCTCATGGTCCTAATGGTCCTGAAGATACAGAGTCATACCAAGATTTCCTTGGAGGTTTCCCACCCAAGTAGTGACTCAAGCTCCTCATTGTTTTCGGGAAGGAATCTGACACGATCAGGCCCGAGATGATGCACGGCTCCAGGCCACAAAGTCCCCTATCACCGAGTGCAGTAAAATTCCCTGATCAGAGGAGCATTCCCCACGAGCCCTCAAAGGGCTGACTACCAGGTTCTGCCTTAGACAATGGGATGCAATATATCTACAACCATATAAATAGCGAGCTGGATGAGACTTGGATAAGATCATGGCTTTACAATGCTGCCCCTCCTGCTTTTAACCCATCCCAGTGTCGGCTGAAACCGGGATGTGGCAAGCCTCAAAGGGATTTATGCCTTGGAATTAGCAGGCTTCTCCAGCCTTACAGGAATAAAGATGTTGATTCTCACCAGCAAATTGCTCCCACTCAGCACCGACTTTCCTCCTTGATCCTTTTAGCACCACCTTTTGTTGAGAGCATCTAATCACTTATCAGCAAGGGTCTTCAACTAAAAACCATTTGGGAACACCTCAGCTGTGGCCCTTTCATTCATTGTCCGGCAGCATCCTGCTCAACAAAGGCTTTTGCACCCAAGGCTTTCCTGTAAGTGAGACTGGACCCCGGGTCCCCGTTGTGAAAGACACCCCGTGCCAGCACAGGGGAAGGGATTGCCTTGCTGCAATTCCGATGCTGCTTGCTGTGACAGGACAGAAATGTCTCTTGGGTACCCAGAATTTGGTTGGCGCCAGAGCTCTGGGAACAGACTGCAAGGCGTGGGTTGTTTTTGGATGAATCATGTTTTTAATCATCAAACACTGCCAATCAGAACTGCAGCAGATTTTCCCCAGAATTTTTTTTTTTTTGGTGTGTTTTTTACCTTAAGAGTGATAATTTCAATTTCAGGCTCCCAGCTCTGGATTAAGCACACATAGGAACCTCCTGAGCTCTGAGTAACACAAACTCTCGGCCCTCTTGTTGGAGATGGAGAACCTTCAGCACTGACAGATTGGGTGGGTTATGAAACTGTCCCAACACTAGATTTGAGATAACAATCATCCCAGTGCGCACATGGATCAATTCTATCAGTAAATTACCTTAATTAGAAGAGAAGGTGATGCAGTTATTAAGGTGTGAGCATGGGACTGTGGACTGGGGGCATTTTGGTTTGCCTCAATTTCCTACCTGTGAAGTGGGAATAATATCAGCATCCACATCCATGGAAACAGCCATTCCATTAGGGAATTAAGGACAAAGCTGTTGACACGTAGATGATGGATTATTAATGAATGAGCTGTATTTCAGTGGTGAACTGCTGATGGATCACTGGGTGGATTTCTTTAGAAGAGCTGCAGAGGTGCACATCCTGTCTCTGCCTATAACCAGGTATTTGTCAGTGGTTATGAAAACCTCACTTCCACTCTGGTAAACCTATAAACACAATTTTGGGTGAGGGAGGCTTCACTTCTACTTCTATTTAGGAATCTCCCCACTTCATCAATAAATTTTATCCTTTTAATCTTTGGAACACCACCAAACACTGTTGTTTTCTGCATTTCCACTCAAGTCTTGTCTGATCACTGAGGTTTTTTTTAAGTTTTCAACCTTTCAACTCACTCTACTTAGTAGGGCAGGTGGTGAGGGGCTGGAAATTTCCTTTTCCCCCTCCTGGATCAATTCCGTTTGTTCCTGATTTACCTGGTGCCCCAGCTGAGAGATGGATCAATGAGACACAAGCAAGAATGTAAGGACAGGATGTCCCACGTGCTTAAACATGTGGTTAAGTGTTTGGCTCAAGGAAAGTTTTCATAAGGATTAGATTTAATGCAAGGAAAATGAGTAATCCCACGCATGACCCAGGTTTCCCTGTGTTAGATGCTTCACATTGGACCCTGCTCTGAAGAAATTCCTGCTCCAAGTGTTTTAAGACTTCCATAATTTAAAAGCGTGAAAATCTCCAGGAATTTTAATAAATAAATAAGTAAACCAGAACCAAAACCAACAAATCCCCTCTCAGGTCAAACTTTCAATAAATCCGTGTTCAGCTCTACTTTAAAATTATCCACTGAGGGATTTAACTAAAAACTGGTTTATAAGGGTATTATTTATTCCTATCAGTAGCTAAATTGACAAAAATCTAGAGATGCTTTAGCAGCAGTAGACAAAATTGGGCATGCAGGAGGAAGGCTTGATCCATAGCCTGATCCAAATGTATTCCAGAGTAAGAGGTTTCCAGTAAAAAGACCTCCAGGAAGCCTCTGCCTCTCCAGCTGGATGGAGCTGACTCCAAGAGGAGCCCAAACAGGAGGACAAAACAATAAACCCAGATAGGAAATCAAAGCAGGGAGGTGACACAGTTGTGTCTTCCCACAACCTGTGTATTTAACATATTTTCACCTATTCTTTCTATTTATGCATGGCAGACAGAAAAAATTCAGGAGAAAGCACAGGTAGGAAGCTCAGACGAACCCAGGGAAGACCCAGACAACAATTGTCTAAGATTTGGTGCAGATTTGCCTTAAGAGAATCACACAAAGCTGGCCCAGATCAGATCCTTGAGCCTCATATTCACTTTAAACTTCTGAATTCATCCACTGCTGCATGTGGTGTGCACATTATTAATGTCTGCTTTTATCAGCTCCCCTTTAAAACCACCTGGGAGCTTCTGTTTGTGGGGTTTTTAGGATAGGTGGAAAAAAACTACTGGGGCAGCCAAGTCAAACCTCTAATTTTGGAAAATATCATTCTTCATGTTGTTTTTTCTGCTATTTCTCCTCTTTTTCACCCAGATAAGGAACTGTGGTCAGGCTATCCCCACCTGGAGCTCAGCTCCTGAAGATTGGAAGAAGGCATTTTGCCAGTTCCCTTCATTGAAAGCGCATCACTTCAATGAGCTTTGAGTGAAATCAGTATTTCCTGGAAAGAGCTGGCTTCAGAGGGCTTTGGATAAAGTAAATCAGGATTCTGGTCATGTTTTTACACCCTGAGCCCTTTGTAGAGCTGCTGGCAGCTTTTGGATACCCGGGGCAGATGAGATCAACTTAGTGGGCAACCAAGATTGAGGATTTGATCCAAGTGAGGAGATAAGAGTCCCAAAGGCCAGCTTTATGGCTTTGTTACTGATAAGATGGCAGAGCAGGGACTAATCAAGATACCAGCATAATTGATAATAACCTTGGAGCTTCTCAGAGCTGTTTAATGACCCAGGAATCTGGGGAATGCTGCTGCATGGCAGAGCTCCTGCCACGTGCCTGACACAGTTCCTACCTGAGAGCAGGTATTGGGTCAACACTGAGCAAAAGGATTACTTCAGCCCCAAATGTTGCATGCCTGAGATCTTAACTCCTCACACAGCCCCAACCCTAGGGATACCACACCACGAAGGTGAAGAAAAATGCACGTCCCTCTTGGATAATTCAGCACCTGGGAGACAATCCAAATCCACCAGGCCAGCTCACATCCAGGAGCTGGGGAGCTGCGTGTCACACCTCTGCCTGGAATCAAACAGATTCCAGTAGCTATGGGAAAACATGCAAACAGTGACTTCCAGCTGGGACAAGTTCAGCACAGCTCGGCCAGCGGGGTGGAGGCTCCATTTTTTTGACTCACCTAATGGAGCTCCTGCCTAAGGACCACGAGGGTCCCTGTCCAGTGAGCCACGAGGTCCAGCCAGGGCTGGGAGAAGGAGCAGAGAGATCTCTGGGTGGGTTTGGCTGACAGCTGGATGGGAAGTGTGAGATCCTGCTCCCGAGCTTGTCTCAGCTGGAAGGAACTCAGCACAGACATAATTCATCCCTGCTCTGTCCTTTCTCTACAAATCTCATCCCAAGGCGTTTTGGAGCAGCACGGGACGTACCATGGCAAGGCTGCTGGAATCCAGGGATCTCTACCAGCTCCCTGGGATGGCAGGGCCTCAGGTGGAGACAAACAGCACTCCTGGACTTTCAGAAAGACAGGACTCAGGTCCTTAACAGCATTTAGTGTGTCCCTAAAGATACCAGCCCCACCTTGGCTGTGGTGACAAAACCCTTCCTCCTTCCTTCCAGCTGCATCTACACAGGGATCTGGTATAAGTCCACAGCCAAGAGTACACTGGGATTCCATCACACTCATGGAGACCCCAAAAATTAGTTTGCTAGTTCCATATGCCCTTCTCCTGCCAGTATCTTGTCAGGTCAATCAATAAACCCTGACTGTTTGCTACATTTATGTGCATTTTTGGCCATTTTCTGTGAGGAGCCTCTTCTTAAACACCAGATCTTTGATTAAGGAACATGCTGGTTGCTTATCAGCAGGGTGCTAAAGAGAGAAGTAGCACAGTCCTTAAACAATGTTGATCCTGAGACTCTTTGTACTTCTCTTGTAGGTACAGCCCTTTCACACCCTTTAATAATGGGGAGTTGAGAAATGACCACCTCACACATTGAGGGTGTGCCCAAAGAAGGGCAGTATCTGTGTCCTACTCCTCTGAGTGGCACAAGGTCAATTCCTCACTTCATCCCCACTCAGGAGAATCTAAAGGAGAGCACTGACCTGAGCTGAGGGGCTCTGACAAAGAATTCTCTGTTCCCACACACTCAGGAGCTTCTCAAAAGCTCATCTGCAGCTCAGGTAGGACCCATCTCACCGAACATAAACCACCTAAAAATGTAGTTACCTAAATGTAGCCTGATTATTCACCCTACATCTGATGAAAGGGAAGGTTCTTACAGGCAGCAACTCAATCATAACTCAGTTATGGCAACCTAAGTGAGAGAATTTCCATTAGTGGAATCACAGAGCAGTTTGGGTTGGAAAGGACAAGTTCCTGGGTTCAACCCCCCTGCCATGACCAGGGAAATCTTCAAGCATTTGGGGTTGTTCAGAGCCCAGGCCAACCTGGCCTTGAATGCCCCCAGGGATGGGTTATCCACATCTCAGGGCAACCTGTGCCAGTGCCTCACCACTTCCATCATAAAAAATGCATTCCTTACATCTACTCTGAATCAATCCTTCCCTAGTTTAAAAACACTGAGCCTTGTCCTATCTCAGCTGCTGCTGCTAAAATGTCTGTGCCCATCTTCTTTCTTGCAAACCCCTTCAGGCACTGGATGGGGCTCTAAGGTCTCCTTAGACCATCTCTGCTCCAGGCTGAGCAATCCCAGCCCTCTCAGCATCTCTGTGGCCTCCTCTGGCCCTGCTCCTGTGCTGAGGATTCCAGAGCTGGATGCAGAATTCCAGGTGGGGGCTCCTGGGAGCAGAGAGGAAGCATCTCCTCCCTCACCTATGGGGATATCTGGTCCCATTGCACATGGCCAGGGAATGTCCAACGTCTCACCCACCAGCACCCCCAAACTCAACTCCCCTGGGCTGCTCTCAATCCCTTCATCCCCAGCCTCGATTGATCCCAGGGCTTGCCCGGGTCTAGGAACTTGTCCTGGCCTTGTTGAACCTCTGGAGCTTGTCCAGGTCCCTGTGGATGCCATCCTTTCCCTGCATGGTGCCACCTGCACCACTCAGCTCGGTGTTGGCTGCAGAGGGTGCCCTCAATCCCACTGATCCATGTCCCTGATAAAGGAATTACACAGCACTGGACACCACACAGACCCCTGAGGGACCCCAGGGGTCACTGATCTCCATGTGGACATTGAGCCACTGACCACCACGCTCTGGATCATCCAACCAATCCCTGGCACTGAGCAGTCCTCCCAGCCAATCCACGCCTCTCCAATTTAGAGGGAAGGATGTGTGGGCACAGTGACTGATCAGGTTAGAAGATAAATTTCATAATTAACTTGAAGGCACTCAAACCTGATCACGGGTAATTATTGCAGTCAGTGGGAAGTTATAATTGTACAGTTTGTTCTCCCTGGTACACAAAGTCACAAATTGGCAATTTCACCATTTTGTATCTAAACAAAGTGAATGTCCAAGTCCTGAGGCTGAGGCACAGATAAATGCCTGGAAAGTCCATCCAGTCATATCCTGAATCCCACCCCTTCCATCTCCTCTCCCATTTCTTTGGATTCTGCAATAGCTTCACTGAAGTCAGGGCACCTCTGGAGATTCTCACCAGCTGAAGATAAACCCTGACTGAATTCCAGTAAAATATCACTCATTTGGTACCACCCAGCCATAGAATAGAAACCTCCATCACACATTCCCATGGTCTTGCCTGGGATCATGTTGAATAAATCAAGTTATGATACTTCCATCATTTTAACATCACTCCTCTACACCGTCATTCTACATTCTACAGCATCCAGGCAAGTTGATTTCTCTGGTATTTCACTGGTATCCTCCTTTTTTTCTTTCTCCAAGTTGTGCTCCTGTTACCCTGCAGAACCATCCCTCCTTGCTTTCCTCTACTACATACATGTAAACCTTCTATCAAGCTTTAAGAATTTTCTATAAACCCATTTCCCACACATACACCTGACGAATGTTTCAGAGCTATTATCCTCTCACCCTTTGGGCCAGATTAGTACCTAGAGCCAATCCTGCTCATCAGCATCAGTCCTTCCAGCCCTCTGGCTCTTTGACTCGTTCATCAATACCTTCCTGGCACTGTCAGGGGATGGAGCCCGGCAGTCCAGGTGTGCTGTATCCCCCCACCAGCTCCACACTGGGCTGGGAGCAGTGTCTCCTGTGGGTTTTGTGGGCCTGTCACCTCCCATTCCACACTCAGCTGAGGGGTGCGTGCCCGTGCAGAGCCCGTTCCCTGCCGCGGGTCCGCGTGCGGGTGCGCGCGTCGGCATGGCAACGCTTTTCATAAACGCGGAGGCCGGGGCTCGGCCTGCCTCTGTTTACTCACCAAGGTGACGAGAAGCAAGGTATTGGCACACAATGAATGAGAGCAAGTAATTCACAAGTTGCTGCCTGCCAGCAGAGCTGCTGCAACTGTCCATGCGTGTGCTCCGAGCCTCCACCAAGACAGCGAGGCTTAAATCTCTTCCTTTGCCCTTGACTTTGGATTAAGTTGAGGTCATGCACAGGTGTTGCAGGGCTGCGAACGTGTCAAGCCACAGCAGCTCTGCTGCAGTCAGTCATCTGAGGATGATGCATTTTTTCGTTGCAAAGGAAGTTCAATGCTTTGATAACCTGGCTGTCTTCAGTGCAGCTGCTTCTGGTGGTAAATTGAAGATTATCCCGTGTAACGCCATGACTTATCCTTCTAGGTAACACAAACACCTTAATTTTCCTCTCCAACAATAATCAGACCCAGATCTAAATCAGTGCTACTCGATTACTCTTGAAAGTGAGAACTACTTAAAGTCAATTTAGGGTCAGTGGCAGGTAGTAGGCTTCCAGCATCAGGAAACTGTGGGATTCCTTCACCTCCACACATCAAAGTGAACTTCCACTTCCCTGAACATTGGCTCAACCCTATCCAAATTAGCTGAACCAAAACACAGGGGGTTGGTCATTATTTTCTTTCATATTTGCAGGTTGCCCTGGGAAGTTGTTGATGCCCCAGCCCTGGAAGTTCTCAAGGCTGGGATGGAAAGGCCTTGAGCAGCCTGGCCTGGTGGGAGGTGTCCCTGCCCGTGGTGGGGGGAATTGGGACTGGAGGATAATCCTCCAGATCCATCCCACCCCCTTAACATTCTAGAATTCCCTGATTCTGTTTTTCATCCCCCTGTCTCCATGATTAACAGCTCCCTGTGATGGCCAAGAACTCCATGGCCAGCCTAGCAGAACTCTCAGCATCATTCCCATTATTCCCAGGATAAATCTTCATTGCTGCACAGAAGTTAGCTGGCCTTCCTTTACATAACACCATTTTCAGTCAGGAAGCAGACATTCCAAAGCAAACCTCCCAAGTGCTGCCTTTTGGGAGAAAATGTACGCGCCTGCTTGAAATTCTCTGGATATTTTTTTCCCCCCATAGTTTATCACCTGTTGAATTCTCAGCCTGGAATTCAACTGCTTGAGCACAGGTGTGTTGAGTACCATCTGAGGTGCTTTCCAGCACCCACCTGGCTCCAGCCTGCCTCCCTGAAACATCTGGATTCCTGGGGTGACACAAAGCACCCCTTTGGATGGCACTGCACACTCCTGCCTACACAGCTACAGGGAGCCTTAAACCTCCCTGACTTGGATCACCCACGAGGCACTGGTAGAATGCCAAATAAAAATATCTAGATCTGAATGCAGGAATCAATTAAATTAGTGAAATATTTATGGAATATTTCCTAAATATCTCCATGTGAAAACCCCTCTGTGAGATAGTTACACAAGACAAGACCATGAGGGACCTGTGGGAAAGCTGCACACGGACTCCAGGGAAATCTCAAATGGTTTTAATCACCTACATTCAGCCAAATGCATCAAACTCTCAGGGAGGGTTATCACTGTTCTCTTTGGAAATTCACTATTTCCACAGGACTAAAGTCTTTTAGTCCTTTTCCCTGCTTAGCATTGTACAAGAAATTAGGAATCCCAAAACTGAGATTATGGAAAGGACTATCTGTATTAAGGAAGGAAACCTGGAAAAGGTTATCTATGTTAGAGAAAGGAAACTTGCAGCATCCTACAGGCTATTGAAAGATAGTGATTTGAAAGAATAAATAAGTGCTTGGGTCATTATTTCTAAGCTCAAAGCCTCTTCATTCATCTCCTGTGCACTCAGTACCTTGGAACTTGACCAGTTCTATGATTTTGGCTGACATGAAGGCAGGAATTGCACCCTGCAGAGAATTCCCAGCTCTCTGAGTCATCGTGAACACCTATAAAATGTATAGAAATCACTAATGATTTATCTACATGGGATAGCACTGCAGAGCAACCAGCAGTGGAAATGGAAATGCATTCCTACCTGTTTCACAAACCCTGAAACACAAACAGTCAGCAGCAACTGAATAAACTGCAACAGAATGCCTCAAAATAACTCGTTCTTGGAAAGGTGCTCCATATTTAGGCTGTAGATTCTGAGATATCAGCACGTCTGACCTGGGATCTCTGAGAGACCTGAGGCCTTCTGAGAGGCTGGTGGAGGCTCCGTGGATGGCACAAGATGCTCATCATCTGCGACAAAACTGATTGATAAAACTGTAATGGGAGGTGAGATCCATTTCTCATCCAGCTGACCACCTCCAGGAGGCATGGAGTGGTCTCCATCTGAGACAGCCATCCAGCTTTCCCCCTCAGCAATTAAGAGAATTAAGAAACACCATTTGAGGGCACAGTTCAAGGTGTTTTCACTCCATTTTTTAAAAGACATCTTTAGGGTAAGAATCATGTCTCACTACAATCACTCATTTCTCCACCTTATCCACCACAGAGGAGACAGGAAAAGATGTGTCTGCTGCAGAAGTCTGAGTGTGGATGTCCTGGAGCACATCCTGAAGGAATCACTGCTCAGACACCACAACAAATCCCACTTAGGGCTCAATCTCATGGTCAAGCAAGAGGAGCTCAAATTACTCCCTGGTGCTAGTTGACCCACAGCAATCCTACATATGTGAATCCCTAGCCTACAGCAAACGCTGGTGAATGTGATTTAAATTAACCCTTTTTTATTGTGGGTAAGCAAAGTCTAATTACCTGACTAGCTGCAGGCGAGCCGCGAGCACACAGACAGGTACCAAGGGTCAGCTGATGTGTGGTAACTTGTTGCACCGCAAGAAACTCGATCAGGACTTTAATTTGCTAGGACTTCCACATGCAGGCAAACCCTTAGACCTGGATTCTAATTTCTCCCAAGGCCTCGGGCAGTACAAAACTGACTAAAAGTGGTATTGAGGAGAGGGAGAGGTCACAGAGATGCCCCTCCGTGTTGGGAGGTGCCACGACAAGGTGGACTTCAGTACTGAACCAAACCCCTACACTTTGTACAAATCTAACAGTGGTAACAATGAAAATAACCCTTAAATTCCTTCATTTTTCCAGCTTAAAGCATTAAGAGCTGCTCGTATCAAAGAGCAGCAGATTTGTTTCATCAGAGGCAGCCAGCATCCCTTACAACAGAGCCATGCCGAGTAGAAAACAATAAAAAGCATTTATTTCTCACAAATAAATCAGTTTTTAGGTAGGTTAACAGGACTTTTGCTTCTGAGGCAGGAAACAACAAATGAATGTCACCAAAGATCCTTAGTTATGGGTGCCATGATAGTCCAGCCAGGTCTAAGCCAGGTCTAAGTCACAAACTCAACCTCTTTATTGTTAGAAGAGACAACTTTCAAGGCAGACACCAAGAGTTTTACTCTCCTGTCCCACCTCTGCTCTCTGCTCCCAAGACAGACGGATCAGCAGCTTTTTGACCATGAGCAGGGTCCTGCTCATGTCACCAGCCTGGGACAGAGCACAGGAATGCTTCATTCCAGACCTCCAGTGATCCAGAGGGTCCATAGGACACTCCTGGAACTATCCGCTCCGAGGACTCTTGAAATGACAAACTCCCAACCAGATACTTGGATTATACAAAGCATTTTTTCCAATTTGGAAGTGAAATGGGAACCAGTTCACTGAAACCAGACTCAGCTCAGAAGCAGACCTGATGTGTGGTGAAGTTGATGAATCCCCAACTTGCCAAATCCCCCAACAGAAAGGATGGATTCTCCCAACCTGTTGACATCTTCAAGATCTCAACCCAAAGCTCTTCCCAAAAAATGCATTTCAGCCCGACTTGTTTGAGCAAATAGGGGGGAAAATGTGGTGGAATCCTCATTGGTATCCTAAAAAATGAGCCCACACACTTTTACATCCCAGTTCCACTTTCAGATGGGTCAAACTATCAACCACTAATGCTGGAATTTCCTGGGATGGGACACAGTTCACAGACTGAGACAAACACAGGGATGGATGGATGGATGGATACAAACATGTCCAGCAGGGCTAATTCTGCCTTTACTAAATTCACTGTACACACAATATTTGGTGATTAAACCTTATCCATCCAGGGCTGCAGGGGACACCAGTCACCTGTGGGATCAGGCTCTCAGTATTTATAAGAAAGCCCTGGAAATATGGACCTGTTTTATGCTAAAAAGCTGAGTTTGCTGCTCTCACCTTTCCCTCTGACTTTCTAAACAAGGCATGGATTGCACTGCACCAACAAATGAAAGAGTTTCTTAATCCTAGGGGAAACATGATGCAAAGAACAGGAAAGCAAAGGGAAAGGTGTTCATACATTGTGGAGTTACAGGAAAGTAGATGGATGTTTCAACTGGAGAAAAATGAGGTAAATTCTGTTTAAATTTTGCAGAGCTGAAGCTTTGTACTAACTTAGAAACTCAATTGTAATCAATTTTGCCATAAAGGTAAGAATGGGAAAATCATCATAAAAACCAAGTTGCCATGGAACTCTGGAGGTCACTGGAGACCAGATGTGATGACATCCCCCAACTGCTTAGGATGTTCTGGGGAAACCTTCCCGTTTCCAGGTCACCTCCTCCGAGCACACATCCACAAAAGCCTAATGAAACAGCCAGGCTTGCTCTTGTGAAATCAGTCTGCAGACAGAGGCTTTCTCTGCAGCAGAGCAGAGCAAGAAGGAAGCTTCCAGAGCATGGTTAGAAAGTTCCCTGGAGTCAGGGCTGCTGGAGGATTAGCAAAATTAGATTTTGGGAGGACGTGTAGGTACTAGCAAGCTTCTCAAGCCATGACTCTGTGCAAGCAGCAGCTCCTGCAAGCTTCCTCAGGGGCTGAGGGCTCATCTCTGAGCTGTAATATCGTTAGTGTGACATTTGTCACCTGCTGTCCCCATCCTCCAGGCTATGGAGCTGTGTCAGTTCACACCATTCCAGCTTTAAACAGGTTCTCAAGGCTGCGGGACTTCAATAGATATGAAAAAAAAACCCCTCTGGATTCACCAGGACTGGAATTTCACACATGCTCCTGGCAGAAACCAGTGTTCAATGGAGTTCATCTAATCTCTATGGAACACCTTAAAGTTAGGAATTCAGGTAATGGTTTCACCCAAAACCTCTCTGACCTTGTAACAGAATCATCGGGGACACAGAAGAGCAACTTGCTGTGTCCTAAGATAGGTGGCTAGAGTAGGTGGGGTTGAATTGCCCTCTGGGGAAGTTAGTCCCTAAAAAAGGGTTCTACACGGAAATTATGAACCAGAGGCTTTCATTTGGGGTGACAAAAGCTTGCCACAATGAATTTCATCCTCCTGAGCCATAGACATACACAAAAACTACCCAACAGCGAGTTCAGGGGGAGAAGTTTCTCAGCTTGGTTTTAAACTAAAAGAGAAGATATTTAGATGAGATATTAGGAAGAAATTCTTGGCTGTGAGGGTGCTGAGACCCTGACACAGGGTGCCCAGAGTAGCTGTGGCTGCCCCTGGATCCCTGGAAATGTCCAAGGCCAGGTTGGACACCAGGGCTTGGAGCAACCTGGGATGGTGGAAGGTGTACCTGCCATGGCAGGGGGTGGAAATAAGACGACTTTTAAGGTCCCTTCTAACTAAACCATTTCTTCCAATTAAAGCCCTTCTGTGTTTCTATTATTTCTGTGATTCTGCAGTTAACAAACACTGTCAGCAGCTCAATATTTCTCACTGTCAAAGCTCTACCCAGCCATTGGCCAGTCACAAACCACGAGCTTCCCTCTGAAGGGAGCAGTGATGAAAAATTGCTCTGTTTTCTCTACAAGGTCTTGGCTGCACCCATTACAGCCACAAATGGTTATCCTGAGCTGGTAACCATGCTCCAGTCCTAAAGAAAAATGTGAATTTGCACACCTGAGGTCAGCAACCCTTCCCTAGAGTGTCCAGAACCAGCTGCTCCAGAGAAAAAGTGTAAGTGCCCTACACAGGATTTTCATGGAACATCATTTCCTTGCAAAAATCTTATTCTGGTCTTCATTAGCCAGATGTCACTTTAAGCTCAGAAATTAAAGTCCCAAAATACTCTTAGTTATTAACTATGACAGTCCAGAATTTTTTGCAATAACTGCAAATATTTCCTGGGAAAAACGTATTGAAAAACGCTGTGCTTAAATCAGAAGAAGATTTGGGTCTTTTACCTCTTTTCTGCAGGCAAAATCAACACGGAAGGTCAAGGACCTGACAAACAGTTCAGGTTTCTCATCAGCCTCTCTTAAAATAGGGATAAAAACCTCCCAGACACCAACTGGCATCACATCAATGATATTTGTGGGGTGCTCAGGCACCCAGTCATCCCTCCCAACTTTGCCTGTCTAAAAGGGAGGTGTTTAGGCTGTTTCTGGAGTGGATGGAGAAAGATAGGCAACTCCAGACAGTGATTCATCACATCCACTAGAGATCCCAATCTCAGGAAGGATGAATCGCCCTCAGAGGGTGCCCAACTTTCTAAGATGGTTGGCTCAGATAGTTGAGCATTACATGGCTAAAATGAAGTGAATTTGGTCCAGAGGTTTCTTAGGGAAGGTTCTGTCACCCAACAGAGCAGAGACACCACTCCTGGTGTGCTTGGAGACTGAAGGTGTGCTTGGACATTCTGAGCAAACCCTGCTTCCCAAGCAGAGTTGTCTCCAGTTGGGGGAAAGCTTCCTGGAGGATTAACTGAATCTTCCCCATCTCACCTGAAAGGAGATGCCTCAGATAACTTGAGTCAGCCCTTGGGATGAGACAAAGTCCCAGCCCATAAGCAAGAGGGTTGTTGGTCTGGTGGGTATTTTGATTTGACTGGAACATTCAGTCCAGTTCTTGGAATATTTTAAAGGCATTTTCCCTCATTCTGTCCTCAGGCTCATGCATGGTTATGCTGTGCCTGCTCCTAGGCCAGGTTTCTATCTGTGCAGCACTGGAAGACTCACAGACCACTATTCCAAGTCCTTTCCTTCAGAAAATCCAGGTCTTTCCCTTAGAACACTTTGTGACTATTTCCCAGACCTATGGAAAGCACTTGGAAAACACCCGGTGACCTCAAGGCAACCTGGGAGCATCGCTCATCCCACAGCCACACCACCCTTCTCCACGGGCTAAACAACTTTTTATGTGCCTGACTTCATATCTCCACATGTTTAAATCTCTTCAGGGCTTGGGAGCTGGCTGTGAGAAACAGGAATATTAATATTCTGTCAGTGCCCAGAAGGTCTCTGACTATGAGGCAAGAAAAGCTGGTGTGGTGTCTGTGGATTATGTGCCCTTGCTGGCTGATCCTGGCCACCAGGACCTCAATGACCTCAAGTTCCCTGCCAAAACAGGAGCAGTGGAGTCAATCTCAGCAAATCCTTTCTGGCAAACCAAAGATGAACTGAAATAATTGTAATTTGAAATGAAGAAATGGCAAAATTGTGGTTTATGTAAAGCAGAGGAGTTTGATATTGCTTTTTTGGGACGGCTTTTCAAGGGTACTGAGGTTAGAGGCACAGGCCCAAGTGACTGGGAGTCAAACCAGGGTGTGAGCCATGTGAACACCCATGTGAACGTTCTTACCCCCTGGTGAATATGAACCATCTCGTGTTTATTGCAGGGAAAGAGCATTCACACGGGCAGTTACCACAGAAAAACTGGCATCTGATGAGTTCACACCCTAACTTACCTCGTGGTAATTTGTTCAGGTGCCCATCCCCTAAGGTGCCATTCCCAAAGTGAAGGTGGAGGACGCAATGTCCCCTTTATACTCAGAGTCAGCAACTCCGTGGCTATGGGATGGGAAAATGAGCTTCACCAGTTTCCTCTGCTCCATCCCGAGCAGGGTTTTGAGCCCAACCTTCCCAAATGTCAGCAGCACACCCTCACCGACGGATTATGTCGTTCCCCAGAACCACCAAATCAATTATTCACATTGATTGAGGCTTGGCCAGCACTGGGGATTCAGCCAGGAGCCAGTGGAGCTCAGAGCTCTCAGCACCCATCCCTGCTGAGAGCAGGGTGCATGGATGGATTTTGTGAGCTCTGAAGGATACCGAAGTTCTGCAATTCTGCCTTTGCATGCCCCAAAACCCCATCCAGCTCCAAGCCAAGTTTTGCTGCACCTTGTCAGATATGTACAAGCCTTAACCGGGCTCCTTCTCTGCCCTGCACTGGGATAGGGGAGATGGGACTGAGATATGCCTGTAATTTCCATATATTATTACTGTGTGTCCCTGATAGCAGGGATAATAACGTGCTGTGGATCAGCCCAGCAGAGGAAAACTCTCCCTGCTCCCAGGCTTCACCTCAACCCCTGCAACCCAGCCCAGAGCCCAAGCACAGAAAATGAACAGAACTGCCCCGGTATTTAAGGATAAACACAGAGCAAACATGGTACTTTCCTGGCCCAGAATCAAAGGTTGAAGAAACTGGAAGGATCAAGACCTAAAGGAGCTCGGAATCTTAAGACATGAGACAAAGGAATTGCTCCAAAGCAGAACTTTCCTGGCCCAGAATCAAGGTATGAAGCAACTTGTAGGATCCTGAAGGATCTCAGAGCCCAAGACACAAGACAATAGGTTGTCCCTAAGTTTGTTACAGTCAAAGGAAGATTTTCTATGGCTTCCAACTGTCTCTGGAGCAGGAGCCAAAGCTCAGAAGAGGGATATGTGATCTGCCTGTCTGTGCATATACATAAAATCATATCTATACATTTAAATACCTTCCTTCATAATAAATGCTTTTTCTCCCCACAGAACTCTCACAGAAGGGGTTGAACCTTCTGGACTTCTCCAGGACACATCACTGCGAGCTGCCAGCACCAATCCAGCAGGGAAGAAGTGAGTGACACACAGCTGTGACTGGAAAAACAGACCTCCAAAGCATGGGAGTCCTTTCTTCTCCTTCAACCTAACACGGTTCAACCTCCTCTTCATCCCTTCCTCAGCCACACAAAGCAATGAGGAGATTGCTGGCATGGCCCACTCCTCTCAGAAATCACATCTCAGACTGAAAGGAAGGAAGGAAGGAAGGAAGGAAGGAAGGAAGGAAGGAAGGAAGGAAGGAAGAACCCTGTGACGGTCAGAGGGCTGCAGCAAGCACCCAAAAAGACAGGCTAAGAGAGCTGGGATTGTTCAGCCTGGAGAGCTGGGAAGATCTCATTGTGGCCTTACAGTAATTAAAGGGGGCTTATAAAAAAAAGAGGGAGAGGGATTTTTTATGTGGGCAGATAGGGATTGGACAACAAAACCAGTTTTAACTAAATGAGAAGAGATTTAAATGGGATGTTAGGAGGAAGCTCTTTAGTCAGAGGGTGGTGAAGCACTGGATCAGCTTGTGGATGCCCCATCCCTGGAAGCGTCCAAGGCCAGGCTGGATGGGGCCCTGAGACACCTGAAGCAGTGAATGACATCCCTGCCCATCACAGGGGGTTGGAACTGGATGATCTCAAAGGTCCCTTCCAACCCAAACCATTCTGTGCTATGTAATTCTGTGAAAGAAGGTGAATTGAAGAAAACAAAAAAACAGATCAAGGAGTTATTCTGTGAGTACTGAAACGGGGGAGCACTGACTCTTCTGTCTGGAGTCAGGATGTCCAGGGAACATGGATGCACACACACATCCTCACACCCTGCAGCCCCTGGCAGGACACTGCTCACGTTTCTACCCCATTTAACCACCCTTTTTGGTGAGATCTAACATTTTTCAGAACCTCTGCCAAATGGAGCTCATTTGGGGCCAAGAGGTTTAAATGTCATTATGGGGACAAAGAGGCAGCAGGATTGCTTAAGCCTTGGATCATGTAGAAACCAGTTCTGAGAGATGGATTAGAGCAGCAGTGGATCTGAGAGCCCTTCCAAGAGCCCCTCCTTGCCCCTGGCCTGGGTCCCTCTCCAGGACCTGAAGGAGCCCTTTACACAAGCAATTACACCTTTTACTGCATAAAAACACTTTGCAAAGGCCTGAATTTCACAGAAAAAGGGTCAACGTGGCTGAAAATTACACAAATTACACCTGAGATGTCTCTGTCTATTCTTTCCTAAGATTAATAATGAAGTCTAACTCAGCACAGTAATGCCCAGGGCTAAGTTCATGCCTAACTTAGCACCCAGACAGATTTAAAAGCTGTGTGGAGACCTGAAGTTTAGTCAGTTCAGAGTTCACATCACTTCCCTCACTCTTCCATTATATTGATGCCACTGTGTTCTTCTGGCATCAAAGAAAATCCCAGGCACCTCTCCTGACATCTCTAAGATCAAGGAAATTTGAGATAAACCCAACTCTTCCTCATTCACAGTTACAGAAACAGTCTGGGAATTCGAGGACCAGACAGCACAAGCGTATGAATAAATTTGTACAGATCTTATCAGCAAGGTCAGCAGAACCATGAAAACGTGAAGCTCAGAAGGCAGCAGGAGCTGGTAAGTCCAGCTGCAGGGATTTTGGGATCAGAACCATGATTGGGTTGGAGGGTGCTCTCTGTCAAGGTGCCTCCATTTGGCAGCTCACCACTGGCTATAGAAAATCAGTCCAAATGACCAAATCTTTGACAAATTATGCTTTTGCAAGAGCACTCCTCTTGAATCTGCCTCTGCCTTGAAACACCACAGAACCCAAAAAGGAGAGGCTTTTGCAGGAATACAAATTCCTTGTCCATGGGCACCAAGGGCAGGACGAGCTTAAGGATTTGGGCACGATGGAATTAAATCATCTGATCTAACCTTGCTCACGCCGGAGTCAGGCTCCCAACTGGTTCTGCTGATCCCCAGCAGAGAGAGACCCTTTCCTCCCGAGACTGACACTGGTAGGGCTGCTGAGTCCCAGCCAGGAATTGCCAGCCCTCCTTGGTGGGCTGCAAAGGGAGCTGGGATCACTCCCTGAGGTGGGATGTGCAGCTCTGAGACAGTGCAGGGTGATGAACCCGGCACAGCCCTGCAACAGAGAGGACAGCCCTCAGCTCCTCACTCGTGCTCTGACTCACACGTGTCCAGCTGCCCTGGCTCTTATCCTCACCCAAAAATTGTGGGGGTTTTTTTTTTTTAAACAGTGAGTCAAAGGTAAGTCTGGCCCAGCTTCTCCTCCTGGCTCTGCTCAGTGACCCCACAGTGTCCCTCGGAATGGGGCATGAGCAGCTGCCCCTGCAGGAAACTCTCATTCTCCACCTTTCTGATTCTCCTCTGACCAGGACACCCAGCTATTTGTTGAGGCTTCTGAAGGGCAGAGAAGAAATATGGCCAGAGCTCCCAAGGATGTGTTTTAGCTCCTGAATTGCCTCGTCCCCTGGTTAATCACAAAGTCTGCAGCCCATTAGACAGTCAAGGTTTTGCATGCTTCCCTGCCCTTCTGGTACCAGAGCTTGCTCTTGCATGCCAGAATCCAACAAGAGCCTGGTTTCCCCAATTTCTGCAGCCTGTCTGCAGGACAGAATTCCTCAGTTTATTCTGAGTGCCAGTGTTGGGGCAGCAGGAGCCACCACCACTCTCACTGCTGCTGGCAGACACCCCCAGGCTATCCCTGGCTGTAAATTTAAACCCTGTACAAACACCATGCAATAATATATACAACAAAGCCTATACAGCCTACACAAACCCTGAATTAGTTTCTCTGTTAGGATTTGGAGACTCTTCTGGCCAACTGCAGTTTCAGTGGCTCTGTTAGGAAGCTGCGCCTGCCTTGTGTTAGCCTGAGCTTGACCCTTCCATTCACCAGGAGCCCGAGACTACACATGAGTCAGCAGGACAAACGGGCTCAAAGCTCCTCGGGATCACAGACTTCCCATATGCCTGTGGGCAACTTACACCGAGGGTTTCAGTGGCCACTGAATTAGCATTTCCCTGTCTGAGCCCCGATCTTCTGCTAATGTGTCTTATCTATTCTCTTTCAACCGGGCTGTTTGCCCCATCTGTCTGGGCCATGTACTCTCCCAGGCAAAACCCAGTTCCCACTGTGCCCTCAGTCTTCTGTTGCAAGTGACTTTGAGGTTTTGCAATCAATCCACTAATATCCATGAGCCATCCTGCTAGGAAAGAGCAGTGACCCGGTGAGCTCCTTCCTTCCCCAGATGATATTCCTGTTAGCAGTGACTCAGAGCTAACTGAGTGCTCACATCCACGACTTCTTCACAATTCCGATTTAGGCAGATTTAATCCAGCCTGGAGCACGTGAGGATGGATGAGGTGATTTCTGGATTTAATGGTGGTAGAAGGTGCTACACCTATTTCTGCAAGTCCACAGCGGGATGGATCTCAGCTAACCCAAGGTGTTGGAGAGTTAGACAGCTAAATCTGTGCTGCTTAAAGCCTGGTCTGTCAGAGGAAATAAGCACTTCTTAAAAAGCAACAGAGCTAATCCACTTTTCCTCAGCTCATGATGAGCTGAGGGTATTCATGGCCAGTCACTGCAACCCACTGACAAGGAGCAGCTCCATAAAATCAGCTAATTGATCACACTGCAGCGATGCCATCAATAAATCTGAGGCATAAAGCACAAATTATGTGTCCAAGTAGCCCCCACACTTCCCTCCTGTCCTTCCCACCCAGCCTCTTGCTTTCTCTGAGCACTTCCAGCAGCAAATCTTCCCAGGGGATGACCCAAGCACAGCCCTGCTAATGCTGCAGCACAGCAGCTTCAGGGCCTGGAGGTTGGGCTGCCAGGTCCTTTCTCTATAGATTAAAAAATCAGCACAATTTGCTCTAACCAGCTGGGAAAGGGCACGGGCTGGGCTGAGCTTCCCAGTCCCTGAATCCTTCACTTCGGGAAAATAACAGAATATATCAAAAGGGTGGATGGTGGGAGGTGTCCCTGCTCGTGGCATGGGGTGGAACTGGATGGGCTCTGAAGCCCCTTCCAACCCAAGCCACTCTGGGATTCCAGGATCCATAGAAGGGCCCTGCCCTCAGAGCCTTCAGGACAGCTCTGCACCATCCCAAATCCATGGGATCAGGGTGGTACCCAGCCCTCCTGGTCTGTGTCACCGATGCAGCTTATTCCACACCAAATTCATCTCCATGGCTGCTCCCAGAACGGGCAAGAAATTGGAAGTTTACAAGAATTCCCTTCAAAAGCCCCTCTGAGAGATGGGATTTTTGCTCAGTTCTTCTACACCTGTGGAAAGCAACAGCAGGACTTCAAGTGAAGAGTTTTTACAGATGATTTGGTCACTAAAGATTCACAATGAAGGGTCCCCCAATGGACACATCCCCTTTCAGCACTCCACATGTCTCTGTAGAACATAAAATGCCCAGATGCTCCTCACTTTTAGGAGTGTTTCAAAGCCAAACCTGACCTGTCTAAAGGGACATATCTTTGTCCCAGTCATCCAGGATCCTCTTCCAGGAAATGGTTGGGAATCTGGGACGGGACGGGACTCCTCTCATCCCAAAGTAAATGTCTGACAGATGTCAGATGAGCTATATCTCATCTCTCCCCACTAACTGTGAAGGAAACTTCACTGTAAAATATTCAGGAAGATTCTCCCTCCAGGAGGGATAGAAACCAATCATAGATCTCCCAAAAAACCTCATTAACCACATTTTTGTGTCTCTGGAGGGGCTGTGGCTCTCCCAGTAAATTCTACAAATCTTATCTGATGCCCAGTGGTATTCCCTGACATTCAGTGGGTTTTGGATGGACTCCTACCCACCCAGACTGTCCCATTTCTTCCCAGCTACAGCAGGCCCAGGGAAAAAAGGGAATTCTCCCTTGTGTCCCCCAGCCTGCTGAGGATTTTGTTTTCTGTCACACCACACAGCCCTGTCTAGCAACAGGCCCATTGTTGTTCTTGTGGGGGCAGAGGGACAGACTGAATGGAAGGCTTGGCAACTGCTCAAGGATCTCCATTCCTGCTTCCCACTCCTCAGGAATATCTCTATCACACAAGGTGCATCCCTCTGGAAGCACAAGGAGCCCCTGCTCTGCTCAGGGAAATTTGGATTTGTCTCACAGGCTCAGCTGCAGCAGGGATGGGCTCTGCCTTTTCTCCCTGCTCCACCCCACGGTGGGAATTCTGTTGGACAAAGCTGGCTGCCCTGGAAAGAGGGGTGTGTGCAATTTTTGCTATAAAACTGCATCTTCCAGCAGAAATGCAGAGGAAATACAAACCTGGAAAGTGAAATTATGAGGCATGGACTGGGAAAAGGGGAAAGGGCTTGATTTCAGAGAGCTGAGAGCAAAGCAAAGAGGAATTATTGAAATGCAGAAACATCTGTAGCTGTGTCCCCCTGCCAAGATAACTGTCACAACAGGGCCACAGGGAAATCACTTCCAATCTCTCCTTAAGAAGTTTTGAGATAAAGTTCTACCACAATCTTGAGGTAATGACTTGTGGCCGTGACTGGGGGACGGTGGGAGACTCTGGATGTGTCCAAGAGCACGAGGAGGATGCATTTGTTCTCTGGAGTGTCCTGGGTTAAAGGCAGGATTAAACATTTTACAGAGGAAGCTGCAAAACCCTCAGACTGCTGAGGCTTTCAGCAGCTGGGCTGAGACAGGCCAAAAGATGAATTTCCAGAGGAGAGGGGTGGTCTAGAGGTTTTTAGGACCAGCCTGGATGTCATGAATGTTCCAATACACCAATGAGCACTGAAGTTAATAAAATACAGGAAAATGATGGATAAAAAGTCCATGGCTTGATTTAACCCGTGTGAGCTTAAGCCTGGCAACAAGAATGATGGATTTTAACAAGAAGGAAATGGACAAGTGTGCAAAGACTTCTGTTTTGGGTATATTCTGACCAAACCTGGGTGGTGTTGGTGGAGGTACCTCTGAGCTGGTCTCCTCAATCCAGCTGGCACAGAGGATTTCACCAGCCAAGCTCCATCAAACAGCTGAGACAGGAAGAAAGTGCCCAATTCTCCTCAAAGAAAGGAGCCAGGAGCCCCTGGCTTGGATAGAGACATGGGAATTGCAGCCATGGGATGGGTGGAGTGAGCTCCACCCCGAGGCTTTGCCTGCAGATGGACATGGAGCAGTGCTGAGGCACTCTGGGATTTTCCCAACTGGTCCCCAGCTGCTGCCAAGGAAGGAGCAGGTCACCAGAGGATTGTGTGCAATCCCTGCCAGGCCTCTGAGGATGACCAGCGTGTCACCCAGCCCCTTAACCTGGCATGGGCTCCTGGTGGGAACCTGGCCATCTCCATTTGAGGGCTGGATGCCATTCCAGGGAGGCGTGTTTAAACTGGGAACACTGGGAATGGTGCCTGCAGACCAGGAAAACTCCCAAACCTGTGATGAACCCCAGGCCAGGCTGGAAATGTGAGGGTCTGCCATGCCTAGGCACTCCCTGAGCTTTCTCCAACACACTTTGAGCCCACAGAACCCCATGGGAGAGGAGAAACGACCATCCCAGACACCTGGAGCCCCTTGCAGGGCAGGTGATGGAGAAGGGAACCAGCCACATGCTCTGATGTGACTTTGCTGGCGAAGCCTGAGAGGACAAAGGTGCAGCAGGAGAAAAGAATTTCACAGCACGAAGGAATAAAAAAGAGCAACGGCATCCCTGCTAATAGTTATCACTGAATCCATGGGAGAGTAACTGGCTGGTGTGAGAGCAGGACAGAAACCGTGGTGAGGAGGAGACCAAAGGCACCTGGGACTCCTTTGATAGCCCAGTCTCTACAAATGCAAAGCTCTCTCTGGGTAGCAGCAGCACCCAGATGGGAAGGGCGCTGTGAATATGCAGGTGACAAACCAGGAAGAGGGACAAACAACACCTTTGTGATGCAGAGCGCTCTCCCCTGGCTCCCCGGCTGCTTTTAAAGCCCTGCCCTATGTTAGGAGTTCAGAACAAGGGAGTTAATGTATCAGCTCTCCTTCCCTCCCCTTGGCTTTTGGGAGTTGCTGTAGAATTTGGAGTGAGCTTATGAACTGTTGGATTTTTAGAGGTTGTGCTAAGACAACAGGACCTAAATCCTGCCCTTTTTAAAAGGACAAAAGGGGAAAAGAGCATCATGAATGGCACAGGATAAATGGAAACAGCTGGCATGGAGAGTTTCATGAGTGGCTTTTCTGCAAGACCAACCCCAGACCTGATCCAGCAAAGCTCTAATGGACACTCCATGGGAAGGCTGCTGCCTCCAGTTCCAGTGTTAAACCGCACTGAACCATCCAGGCTCTGGGCTGTGTCTCTGGGTGATGACAGTGAAGCAGAGATGGGTTTAGAGAGACCTTTTGGGCTGGGGACACTCCTGCTGCAGCCTTGGCTGAGCACGTGGAGGAGACCTGTGTGCTTCTCCTCTGCCATTTCTTTCCCCTTCCTTTCACAGAATCACAGAATTTACAGAATTCCCAGATGGCCAGGTTGGAAGAGACCTTCAAGACCATGGGGTCCAAGCCAGCCCCAACAGCTCAACTGAACCCTGGCCCCCAGTGCCACATCCAGGCTTTGTTAAACACACCCAGGGATGGGGACTGCACCACCTCCCCGGGCAGGATTCCATTCCATTCCCATTCCATTCCCATTCCAGAACTTTACCACTCTTTATGTGAAAAACTTTTCCCTAATATCCAGCCTGTATTTCCCTTGGCTCAGCTTGAGGCTGTGTTTTCCCCATATTCCAGTGGGTTTAACCCCAGTGCCAGCCACCTCCTGTCTGGGCAGAAATCACCCAGCTCCACACCACCAGGACTCTGTGGGTGCCCCTTCAGAACCTTCTCCTTCCCATGACCTCCAGACCTCCCTCATCCTCTTCCTCCCCTCTTCCCAGCCACACCGCTCATCCCCACAAGGTCTTTGGGAAGCAGCATGACTCCAGTCCTGCTCTGGGAAGGGAATCTCCCCATGGATGGGGTGGTTCCTGTCCATCCCTGCTGGCAGGACGAGGCTGTCAGCCCCAGGTGCGCTGCCCATGCCGGGAACAGCTCCCGGGGGATCATCCTGACTCGGTGCCCGCGGGATTCTCCTTGTGCTGGGTGCTGTCATTATCCCAACAAAGCCCTTTGAAATGCGGCAGGGCGCTTTGAATCAGCACTCCAGGAATCCTGAGCACGGGCACAGCCCAGGGACAACCCCTGCGTGTCCCGGTGGAGATTTTCCTGCGCTCCCAAAGGAAAAATATCTGCTCCTCGTCAGGTCTAACGTGGAATAATCCTCTCCTCCTGTGCTCATGCTGAGCACCAGTGGTGCAGGGATTGGTGCAGGGGCTGCATGGCGGGAGTAGGTTGGGAGGGAACTGGGATGCAAGCAGGAGAGGGGTCCTGCAGCTTTGGGATGGAGTCAGCCTGATTTCTCCTGCTTTAATCAGCAATCCTTGATTTCCTTCTCTAGGAAACACCATAGTAAAAATCAAGGCTCCTTCAGCCTGAACCTTTTAGAAGGAAAGGTCAAAAAGTCTTTTTTGGCCAACAGAAAGCAAAGTGATTCCCATCCCTCAGTTCCAGCCACCCTGGTTGAAGCTGTCCCTGCTCACTGCAGGACCAGATGAACTTCAAAAGGTTCCTTCCAACCCAAACTATTCCAAGTGCTCAAAACTTTTCCAGTGAGAATTCTCAGAGGTGTTCAGATGTCTGCAAAGGACAGGTTTCACCTCCAGGGTTACCTGGAAACAGCTGGGGAGCAAAAGATTCACTTTGTCTGAGTTAGGAAAGGCTTTTTACTGGATGTGCCTCCTTCAGCCAATGCTCTGACTATCGAGCTGCTGGTTTTCAGGTTAATTTCTCTAATAAAGTCCTCTTTAAAATGGAAAGGAAAATCCATTAATACGTAGTAGAACAACACAATTTGATAAAATGAGTCTGAAAGCTGAGCAGATGAGGGATTTGGGATTTTCTTAAGCACACACCGGGCTCTCTGGGGAAGTCCCAGCCCTCTCCATGCTACAAACAGGGACTTCTTGCTAAAACCTTGCAAAATTTTCAGTTCCTGCTGAGAAAAAACCTCCTGGTGTGATCCTGGTCCAATTATTAATCTCACCACAGCTAGACAAAAAGAGCAACACAAACAGCATCAGAGTTTGTTTCTTCAGTCCCACCAAAAAGATGGAGATGGGAAATGATCTCCCTTCCCCTTTGCACACAGCATCCTCTGCACAGCATTAAAACACAGGATTTTACCACTTAGATCTGCACAGAAAGATCTCCTGGACCCTTTTCCCTCTACCCCACTGCTGCTTGGGTGCAAAGCACCCATCCCAAATCCAAACTGAGGGGAGAGCTGGTGTCTGAGAGGGGCCTAAACCACCATTCTGTGATTATTCTCCGCCTGGGAAAAACAGGGCTGGGTCAGACACTGCTGTCTTGTAGGTACAGGTACAAAAAGGCGATTCCAAGGCTTGGGACAAAGGTGGGACAGGGATGGATGCAGGGCAATTGCACTGCTCCACTAGCTGGAATCCAAAATGCAGGGAACTCTCAGAACTTTGGGGCTGTAAGCCAAAGCTTAGAATTAAACCCAGGATTTGATCTGAGACCTTGGAAAAGGCTCCCAAACTGAGGTGCTGGAAGTGAGAATGTGGATTTGTAGTTTAAAGCAGAGACACGTTAAGCTGAGTAGAAGGAAATTTAGAGCTTTAGAGTTTAAGATACAGAAAAAATAAATGTAGTTACAAAGGTAATGAGAAGTTTTTGTAGGTTTGTGTGCCATAAATGATTGGCTAAGAAAGCTTACACTGTAGCATGGGTCCATAAGACCCATAAGAAATAATATAATTGAATATTTAAAGATTGGGTCAAAAGCATAAATATCCTTGTTGGCAATGTTTTATTGGTCAATAAATCCTTGAAAGGCCTTGTAAGTAAGGGTCTTGTGACCTTGTGAGCCACACAGTGAAGATGTGAGCTGAGCTCACCCTTCCTGCCTATGTAGAAGCTAAGAAAAATAAATCCCATCATCAAAAACAACTGAGAGGTCCTGTCTCTAACTCATCCAGAATTCCCACAGACCCTGCTGGATTTGAACATCTCACCACAACCTGCTGCAGGAGGGGAGGAGACACAGGTGAATTCCAGCTCCTCACCCCGGCCAATCGAGCAGAGAAGTGGGGAGATGCAATTCATACCTCGGAGCTCTAGAGATTACTGCAGGAGCCCTGGTGCCAGCACCTGGCTGGGCTGGCCCTCAGGTGACCTCAGGGCTCTGCCTCCCTCCTGGCACACCGGGATGATCACCCCGAGGCAAGCTTTGCTCGCAGCCTGCCAGGCCGGCGCTGGTCCTGCGGGCTTTGCAGAGGATTGGGTTTCTCCCAGCAGCCAGAGCCTGGCCTGGGTTTCTCTCACTGTGAAATGGGGGCTGTTGAGGGGGACAGATCCCAGGAAAGAACAGAGAGCACCAGGCAGGAGCTCATCCCTGCCCTGCTCCTGCTGTGGGGATGCCACAGTGTGTGAGCTCAAGTTGTTGGTTTCCCTGGGTCTGCACTGAAGGCACTTGAGGCAGTATTTCATGTTCAGACTCAGGTGTTTATTATTCCTTATCAGTAAAACAGTCTCACTACTGTGAGTTCAGCTTTTCATCAGAAGGCACAAAATGGCCACAATCTCTTGTTCCAAGGTCTTTTAAGACTAAACTATCCAATTAAGAACTGACACCTAGATTATTTTCCCTTTTAACCCAATAACCGATCCCAAAGAGCTCCAGTGTGGACTTTTCTGCCCAAGTACAAAATGCCTCCCAAACCCATGAAGAAAAGGAAGAAGCAGCATGAAGAAGAAACCCAGGACAGCACCCTGTGCCCTCCATCTTGCTTCCATCCACAACACACTAAAAATCCCAAACCCTAAATGTCTCACCAAGTGACACACCTACACTGCTCTCCATAATCTATTTCACACTTTTGTGGGTTCTGGTCTATCTTGAAGTCCAGGAAACTTTCTCCATGAATGAGGGTCAGAGTCAGTGCTCCCCTGGGGGTCAGGGCACCCCAGAGCAGACACAGAAATATTCCCAGTGGTCTGGGCTTCCACACCCCAGAGCAGACACAGGCTCAGGTGTGGCACCTGGGCACTGCTGGAGTGATGTCCCTGCTGCTGGCAGGGCTCCCTCGAGCTCACATTTCCTGAATTGCAAAAAACACAGAGGAAAGAGCTGCTGGATCCCTCTCCCCAGCCCTCACAGAAAGAGGATCCTGCAGGACACCACACCCTGCAGGGATGAGGAAAGCCATGGAGCTGCTGGGGAATAGAGCAAAGCCAGGCCACAGCAGGGAAACGTCTCCACACACATCCCCCAAACTCCACAGCCTCTTCCCACGGCCTGGCATCTCCTCACCCGGATATTTCCCAGCTTTTCACAGGGCTGGTGCCATCCCACCCCACCCTGGGTGTGACACAGAGGGTCAGGAGCCCCAGCAGGGCAGAGGAAGGACAGTCCCAGGGCAATGCCACCACACCAAATCCCAGCCTCTTGCTCCATGACAACTCCTCCTGCCATCCCTCTCCAGGCACAGAATTTAACCACACACATCCCCAGCTGCCTCACACCCAGGAGAAATTATGCCAGTTACTTCTTCCTACACAAAGGGGTCTCCCTGTACTTCCAGTTCAGCCCAGAGAGCCTCTCCTGGGATCACCTCCCTCAGGAGCAGCATCCTGGGCTGCAGGAGGATAAGATTCCCAGCATGGAAGTTCTGTGTTAATTTTAACTGATTGTTTTTTTTCCCTTCTGAATAATATCTGCCCCACTGGCTGTGTTCAGACCAAGTCAGGCCACTTAGCACGGATTGAAAAATAAAATAAATAAAATTAAATGGTGTTTTTGTCCCACCCTGTATTCCATGAGGAGTCAGTCAAGGCAGTGCAAGCTAGCTGGAAAAAGTTTAAATTCTCTTTATGCTGCTCCTGTGACTCCCCACGGACCCCAGACTCCCCCAGGAGAGGGAACAGGTTACATTTAATCCTCCCTTACCCATGAATTTTGCTTTGGAATTCCCTCAGCCTTCCTTCACTCATTCCAATCTCTTTTTTTTTTAATTATTTTTTTTTAACAAACCAAAAAATGAACAGCACCAACATTAAAAAAAAAAAAAAGGCAGCAAAACCCGAAAACTATCTGATTTTTTGCAGTTAATCTGGCCCCCTGGGTGTGGAAGAGCCTGTTGCTGCTCCCAGGAGCTGCTCTAGGTTGAAGAGCTCAGTGCTGCACTGCTCTGGAGAAGGTCCCGTGGGGCTCCTGAGGCACAATAAACCCCTCCAGTGCATCTCCAAAACCTGGCTCATCAATCCCAACAGCAATCTTGGATTATTTTTAAACCATTATTTCCAAAACCGCTTTTATCTCAGTTTGTAAATGAATTATTTGCTGGTTTTTTTTTTTTTAATTTTTTTTATTTTTAAGGTTTTAAGGAACTCACAGAGCCTCCCCTCCCGCCCCTAGCATCATCACAGAGGGATTTTTTCCTTTTCCCTCACTGAACTTTTCCCAAAGCTCCCAGGAAGGTGGGAATCTGCTTGCTCTGGTTCAAACAGGTGCCCCGTGCCACGGTGGGAGCAGCAATTTGAACAGCTCAGCCTAAAAAGGAGCTGTGAGAGGGAGACAGAACTCACAACACCTGATCCCCCTGAGAAATTGACATTTCCCCCGATTTTGGGGCAACAATTAAGCAAAACTCACAGGAAAATATCATTTCTCAGTGCCTGCTTTTTGCAGGGATTTCCTCAGAGTGTAAATATCCACAGCCCCGTGTGCTTTAGGATGAGCCGATGCTTTAATTAGAGACGATTAGAGAGGAGGGGGCACAATTTGGGGTTGGTGAATGACAGATTTTCTGCTCTAAACACCCGAATCACCGTGAGCTGACAGAGGGGAGATGCTGGGGATGGGATCTTTGCTGCTTGCGTGACCAGACTAAAAATATTCCTGGTTCTCTCTTCCAAAAAATAAAATAAAGAGTAAAACAACAACAACAACAAAACAAAAGGAAGAGCGGAACAAAACGAAACGAAAATCAAATCAAGCAGCGGGGTGGATTTTGCTGGATTTTGGGACCAGCTGGGCTGGCCTAGGAGCGACGGAACTTCCCTGCCCTGCTCGGGATGCGCATCCCGGGGAGCCCAGGGAAGACCCCAATTCCCACATCCCCAGGGCTGCCCCCCCATCCCCAGCCACGGGGGTGCGTTCATATCTCGCTAGGGGAATAAATAAATAAACGAGAAAATAAATATATAAAGAGGGGAAAGGTTGAGGAGGAATAAAGAGGGGAAGGGACGGGAGGGCGAGGGGGGAATTTCGGCAGCCAATGCAACAGCTCCCGGCCTCTCCCGCGACTCCCCCAGCCCAATCCAAGCCTCCTTTGCATTTCCATGGCCTAAGGGGGGGTTTCTCCTGGCGAAAGGAGCGTCTGGAAGCGCTGCTTGGCACCGGGGAAGGACGGGACAAAGCCACCCCAAAGCCCGCAGTGTCGCCGGTGTCGCCCCCCGCGCACACCTGAGGATGCCCCGGCTCGGGACGGGACCCCCTGCCCCCCTTCCCAGCGCCTTTTTTCCCATCTTTTCCCACTTTTCCGCAGCTCGAGGGACAGGGGGGACAGGGGGGACAGACAGGGGGGCCGGGACCGCGCTCCCCTCGCCGGGTGACAAGCGAATATTTATGTCGGTATTAGAGGAATGCGTTTCCTTCTCCAATCAGGAATGCGAGCAGAGTTTCTAATTATAAGTTAGATGGTGGCTGGGAATAAAAGATTGCTTTTTAATGACTCCCGTCCAGGTGCTCTCGCTGCCTGTCTTCCCAAGAACACATTTGCATTTTATGGCTTTTTTTTTTTTCTCCTTTCCTTTTTTTTTTTTTCTTTTCTCTTTCTCCCTCCCATCCCAACGAATTCCCTGCTTTCAGACATACCTGAAATAGTTGGAGAGGCTGCTGCCTTCAACACCCTCACCTCTGCACCGCCGGACAGGGGGGACCGCGCATCCCGCACCCGCGGGAGGGGGGGTTGGGGGGGGGAGCAAGGATTAATTTCAAAATTAATTAGCAGCACGGCGATGATCGGGGGCGTTTTTTGAAGGACCCCCATTGATTATTATTTTTTTTTAAAGGGGGGCGTTTGGGAGCTGTCGGCAGCGCGGAGCCCCCCGGCTCAGCCCGCGGAGCCTCCCTGCGCTAGGGCTTCCCCGAGCCCAATTAGCTCCGCGGGGTAATTAGAGCAGATCGTGCACTTACATGCCTTGCCCAGCACCATTTGCTTTTCGTGGGGGAGCGAGCGAGAAAAGGCTCTTAAAGGCGTAGGGTGCCAAGCGCGGAAAAGGAGGAAAAAGCGGCGAAATCCCCCCCCCCAAAAAAGTGCCGCATCCCCGCGCAAGGAGCGCGGATTTTGCGCCGGGAACCTCTCCCCCATCCCCGGCTCTGCTCTGCCTTCCCACAGCCCAGCTTGTGCAGCTTCGCCTCCTTTTTCTTCCCATTTCCACCCCTATTTTATTATTATTATTATTATTTTTAAATTTACCCCTCAATATTTCTTAAAGCGAAAGGGGGGGGAATAAAAGCCACCCAAAAGTTTTGCTCCTTTGCCCCCCTCGCTTCCACCTGACTAGCTCGAAATCACCTTGAAATGCTCATGTCAACTAGTATCATTATCTCTTTAATTCAGGCAGCGCCTTTTGTTCTTCACAGGAGAGGATCAAAGCGCTCAGAGGGAAAAAAAAAAAAAAAATAACTTTCCGATCGCTCCCTCTCGCTCTCTCTCTTTTACAGTAGGAGAAGGAGAGATCAGGTATAACCCAGTCAAAATAAACAAAGTGAATGCATAAATAAAAGAGGTGAAATGCAGGTTCTAAGAACTTGCTGGCGCTGGAACAATCCCACCTCTTTAGCTGAGTGGCAACGAAAGGAGAATTTCAAGTCATCTTAAGCGCAGGGGTTGCAGAGAAAGCAGAGGAGGGGAAAAATAAATGAAAATGAGCGAAAAAAAAAAAAAAAAAAGAAGAAGAATAAAACTTACCACCAGATTGGGTAACTTGACAGAGCCTGACTCAACCCACAAAGAAACAGGAAATATCCAAAAGAGGCCATTGATGAAAAGTTGTCTTTCTTTTTTTTTTTTTTTTTTTTTAACCAGAGTTGCCAAAAAACTTCCTTTCTTCTGAGGCAGGATGATTATTTTAATAATAATAATAATAATAACAATAATTTAAAAAAAAAAAAAAGTCAAATGAAGTGAACTCAACCCGACCAGGTAAATCCTCTCTTGCTTCCTCTACTTCTCTCAAGGAAAAAAAAAAATCTCAGAGAGGTAAAAAACTCTTCTCTCAGCCAAGACACTGAAGGCAAATATTAAAAAAAAAAAAAAAAAAAAAAAAAAAAAAAAAAAAAAAAAAAAAAAAAAAAAAAAAAAAAAAAAAAAAAAAAAGAAGAAAAAAAAAAGTTTGAAGTAGCTCTCTTAAAAAGGACCCAATCAGCACTTATTGCCAAAGGGAGAATTCTGATGCTTTGGCTTGTTCTGTCAATCAGGAGCGTGAAGTCAGGAATGAGCTAATTGCAAGGAGATAGTGTTTTAATACTCATTAGGGGGCACGTTGGCCCACAAGCCAAGGGATAAAATGTAGTTTTAAAAAGGGGAAGGAAGATTTAGGGGGTTTAAATAGACAGGGGGGACCCCTGTGGATTTGGGTAGCTATAACAACCTGCCCGGATTTCACTCCCTGGGTCGAAGCTACTAAAATGCAAAAAAAAAAAAAAAAAAAAAAAAAAAAAAAAAAAAAAAATTGGAAAGTTTTTTTCCCCCCCCCCCTTCTTTTAAAAATTATTATTTTCTCATTTTTCTCCTTCTTGCCATTCTGTCTTCTCCTCAAAGCCCCACTTCCTCACGGGGACGGTTGGGATGCATTTCAACCAACTTTCTAAAAACTTTCGGTTGCTCTCTTTTTGGGGGCTTTTTTCATGGAAAAAAAAGAGGATTTCCACCCAGGCACGCAGACCCCCTTTCCCCACCAGTCCAAGCAGCCGCAGATCCAAGACCTCCACTGAAGACATCTGCTAAAAAAACCGACTTCTTCCATGCAAATCTCCAAAGGGCTCCTTCAGCTCATCCCAATTTCCAGGAATCCCAGCCCCGGACATTGGGAAGGCGCCGCTGCAACGACTTCATCCACCAGATCCACCCCACAGGGCACCAGTAATTGAGCTCTTTTTTAATTTCTCTCTCGACACATTGTCTCAATTTCTCTCTTTTCAGCGCCGGTGGTGGGGGGTGATTTCTGCCGTCCCAAAAATTCGGATTTTTTTTTTTTTTCCCCCGTGGGGCAGAAAGAAAAAAAAAAAAAAAACCAAAGGTGGGGGGGTCATATTAATATTATTATGAAGATGTAGCTCCTCGATTCCCGGTCCGTGGTGGGATTTGCTGCTCCTCTGGAACATATTGGTTAAAGCTGGCTGGGGCTGGGAGCAAGTGTCACCCACAGCTGACAGGCGTCCCCTTCCCCCGGCTCATTTGAAAGGGGCTGGAGAGGCGAAAAGAGGGGATGGAGGCATCGCCTGAGCCTGGAGATATTTTCTCCCTGCAATAACAACGATCCTCTTTTCCATAGTTTTATATATATATATATATTTTTTTTTTTTTTTTTTTTTTTTTTTGTCACTTTTTTTGTTTGTTATTATTTTAAGGATTCAGCGGCCTGCAGGAGATTTTATTTATTTCTCCGACTTGCTTTTATTTTATCTGTGAATCAGAAAATTTCTGTGGCTCGCAGGGAACAAAGAGAGGTACAGTTTTTAATGACTTTGTTGGGGGAAGCCTTGCAACCCCGCATTAGCTCAAATCAAAATGCGCTTTCATCCTCATTAAGAGCCGCATTTATATTTTGCCTTAGTAGGGAATATTTCTATTTACACACACAGGGCTTTACATGCATATATATAAAGATATGTTTGTGTGGAGCTAGATGGAGAGATATATTCATTCTAGTGAAATTATACTAGAAATGCAGTTCATTCGGGGATATTTAAATCATCGGGAATTTGGCAGGGGTCGGGCCCTGATTATTTTCTTTCGGCTTGGATGACAAGCGATTGCAAATGTGAGCTCTGGCAAGTGCTCCGAGATTTAATCGCTGCGCGGAGCCGATCCCAGCGGCTTCCAGAGGGGGAACGGATGCTCCGCGAGGCTCTCCCAGCAAATCCCCGCCGTGTTGATGCTGCAATTATAGCCGGGGTATTAAATCCATCCCCCCTGCTCCTCCTCGGGCAGCTCCCCCGCCCCCCCCGGAGGAGCCCAAGGGGTTGGAGGAGGGAATTTTATTGCATAAGGTGGGATGAGGGAAAAGGAGGAGGGGTGGTGGTGTGTGAAAAATCATCTTAAGGACTTTCCCTGTGTATTAGAGAAAATCCCATCCAATTATAGCATTACTGGAAAGAACCAAACACCGCGACTTTCAAAGGAGGGGATTTCTCTGTCTTTTCAAGTGGAATTGCTCACGCTGCAGACTGGAACACACACACTCACACACTCACACACACTCACAGCCAAAGGGGAGGACGGACGGGGCAGGACACACATCCCTTCCAGCTAATCTCCCCTCCCTTTGTTCCTGGGGAGAGCTCAAACATCTCCCAAAGCCTCTGCCCCTCCCTGCAGGAAGCAGCAGGCAGCTTTACCTGGAGGTACAAATTCAGCCACTCTCCCTTTTTTTTCCCCCTCTTTGCTCTGCAGCTGCCGCCGGCTCGGGGAGGAGGAGGAGGATGGAGATAATCCACTTTGTCAGGGGCGGACAGACACACAGACACAGCCCGGCATGGGCTGCCTTCCCTCTCTCTGACGCCAGCAGCTTTTAATGAGGCTGATCCAAAGGTTCTGGGCTGGCTGATGGTTATTCCCGGCCCCGGGAATGCTCCTGGCATTGGATATCTATCAGCAGCTTTATTTCTCAACCTCCAAGGGCCGGGTTTTGTGGGGCATTAGGATGGGTAAAAAAGACAAAACCGGCCTTAGGGATGCAGGGCAGCCTCAGGGAAGTGGCACTGCTGGAGTTTGGCTGCCAAAAAAGCTGCAGGGTTTTATCCCAAGGGATGATTTAGGGCCAGGTTGGACCCTTTTTTCCAAATATTTGCACATCGTTCAGACACACTTTGGGATGGGCAGGACCTGGCTTTGGCTTCTTCTTTCCTAGGTCTGCTTATCAATATCTGGGGAGTTTTGAGGGAATTTTGGAGGGGAGAAGTTGCCCAGAGAAGCTGGGAAATTGCAAGCACCACTGCTTGGTCTGATGCCAGCAGCTTTTAATGCCGCTGATCCAAAGGTTCTGGGCTGGCTGATGGTTATTCCCAACCCTGGGAATGCTCCTGGCATTGGATATCTGTGAGCAGCTTTATTTCTCAACCTCCAAGGGTCGGGTTTTGCAGGGTGTTAGAATGGGTAAAAAAGCTGCCACCAGCCTTAGGGATGCAGGGCAACCTCAGGGAGGTGGCAAAAAGCCCAAAAAGCTGCAGGGATTTCTCCTGAAGGATGATTTAGGGCCAGGTTGGTCCATTTTTCCCAAATATTTGCACATCGTTCACACACACGTTGGGATGGGCAGGACCTGGCTTTGGCTTCTTCTCTCCTGGACCTGCTCATCAATATCTGGGGAGTTTTGAGGGAAGAAATTGTCCAGAGAAGCTGTGACTGCCCTTGGAAGTGTCCAAGACCAGGCTGGACAGGGCTTGGAGCACCCTGGGATGGTGGAACGGGATTGAAAGTCCCTTCCAACCCAACCCATTCCAGGATTCTGTAACCCCACAAGAACCCTGCTGCAGGAGCAGGAGCTGCACAACTCCAGTGCCCCAGCTGGGAAAAGGGGATGGGAGGACATCACAGGCTCCTGTCACGGGGCTGGAATGTCTCCTGGAGGCGTCGCTGCTTCTGTCCTGCTTACTCACCCTGGTGGCAGCTCCAGGGGCCACTTGAGCATGTCCAGAGCTGGATTTAGGGACATGAGTGATCCCCAGAGCAGCTGCTCCCAGAACAGGCACATCCAGGCTGCTCCCATCCCAGAGGAGCCTGTGGGAAGAGATGAGGGAGCTCTGGAGGGACCCAGACTTGGTCACACTTCTCAAATACTCCCTGAGTCACTTCTGCTGCTCTCCTTGCCCCTGTGCCCTCCATGGAAGAGGCTGCAGGATGGGAAGATCACCCTTGTGGAGAGCCAGCCAGAACCAGGGAAGAACAAACTCCTTGTGGAGAAGGAGGTTTTGTTTCATTTTAGTGGAGGACACCAGTGATTCGCCCCTTCCCTCCTTCCCACCTGAATTCCCACTGGTAAACTCTGATAATTTTGCTGCTTCTGCAAATTTCAGCTGGGCTGAAATTTCAGAAATTTCAATTTTCTGGCTGGGCTGTGGTTCATCTTCCCCCCTGACAATTTCCTCCCTCTGTGCCCCACACATCACCCTCTCGTCTCAGGGATGGTGCAGCCACCCTGGCAGAGGGAGAATGCCACAGCCTGGTTTTCTTGCTGTGCCCAGAGAACCAAACTGGCTTGTGGGGAGCACTGGGAGCACCAGGAAATGCCCAGCAGGCAGCTCTGCAACCCTCCCTCCCTAAAGCCAGCCAGCCCTGCTGTGGAACCCCCAGAGCACATGGGAGACCCAGATTAAAATAAAATAAAATAAAATAAAATAAAATAAAATAAAATAAAATAAAATAAAATAAATATGGGATATATATATATTTATATATGATATATAAAATATATAATATTTTATTTATTGATTTATTTATTTGTAAAAATATATAACGGAACTTCTTTTTCTTATTTAAATGAGATTATCCAAATGCTGGGATTCTGGATTCCTGGGAGCTGGGGTGAAAGAGGCCAGGGTTTGTCACGGGCCTGTTGACTTGTGCCGTTTTTAATCTCTCACTTTTAATATCCCTAAAGACTGAGATCCATCTCAGCCGTGTCAGCCCCACGCCCAGGAGCCACAGCAGCACAAAAAGTGACAATCTGGTCAATATCCAGCTCCTCAGAGTGGGGCAGGAGGCAGGAGATGGATTCACGGCAGGCCCAGCTGGTCTGGCTGTGGCTCTGCCCACAAGAAGAGGTTGCTCCCATGCTGGAGAGGAGTTTTTTCCCCGAAATAATTCCACCTTTTCTTCCTCCTTGGCTCTCCCCGGGCTCAGGGGTGACCTGAGCCTGTGGAGGTGGGGTGAGCTCCTCCTGGAGCTGCATTCCTGCCTTTGGGATCTGCTCTGGTCCCATCTCCTGAGAGCTGGAGCTGGCTGAGATACCCACGGGAGGAGGCACTGATAGCACTGAGCGAATCAGGGTAAATTGGGGTGTGTTTCTCAGCTCTTCAGCCTTCAAAGAGATGTCCTCAGCAGACATGAAAGGGAGCAGCAAACATTTGACATTGAAACAGCCCCGGCTGGGGCTGGGATGTGCCCAGGTTATTCCGTGTGTAATTGGAATTTTGGCTGCTCCTGGATTCCCGTTTTAAACATTTCTGTATAATTGTGTTATCTTCTGATCTCAGGGCTCCGAAGGGAAATGGGGGATAGCTGGAAATGTAAAATCCAGTGGTGGAGTGAGCCCAGGAGGGATTGGAGCTCAGCTGGATGGAGGCAGAGCAGCCAAAGGGCTGCCCCAGACCTGTGGCAGAGCAGAGCAGGTCTGCCACGGGTGGTGATCCTTGCCTTTGGAATTCGAGACACAGATTTTCTATTTCTGTCACCAACCTTGGGTGACAAAAATCTTCTTTTGAGGAAGGTTCCCTCTCGTGTTTGGTGTGCCTCCAGTTTCCCCACAGGCACCAGTGCTGACCTTCCTTCCATCCAGGCTCTGACAAACGTCCTGGCCACCCAGGAGCTGCCTTAGGAGGGCAGTAGGTGACAAAGACCGGGTTGAATTGGTGCTGGTGGCTCTGCTCCTGCCTTTGCCACCACTCTGAAGTGGCTTTGTCCCAGCTGGGTCCCTCTCCTGGGATGGCCACTGCTTTAGGACAGGACACCTCTCCTGATGGAGACAGAGAGACTCAAGGATGCCACTCTGACGTGGCTTTGTCCCAGCTGGGTCCCTCTCCTGGGATGGTCACTGCTTTAGGACACCTCTCCTGATGGAGACAGCGAGACTCAAGGATAAACCTGGGGCTCTCTGCCACCTCCTCCTTCCCCTTCCCTCCACCTCGTGTCCCCTGGGCCCCGGGTCGAGGCAGAGCCACCTGCCCTGTGTCTCCTGCGGGAGGGGTGGCACTGTCACCCGTGTAGCTTTGGCCCACCTAGTGGTGCGGCAGGAGAACAGAGGGAAAAGGAAAAGGGTGGCTGGAAAATACACCCAGAGCATGGAGATCTGCAGCACCCGGCCTCTGCTCTCCTTCCCCACCCCTGGGGCAGGGACCGCAGCAGGAGATGTGTCCTTGTCCCTGGTGGAGACACAGGGCCCTCAGAGCTGGTGGATTGTGGGGACCTGCCCTGGAAGGTGGGAGAGGAATGGTGGGCACTGCTCTTCTCTGGCCTCCTCTGTGCATGGCCTGTGCTCAGGGCTGTGGTCACCTGGCAGCTCTTCCTGTCACCTGCCTACCAGCCATGGGGACATCAGCCAGCCCTGATCCCGTGCCCTCGGGCAGGGCAGGTTCCTGGGCTAGAAAACACCTTCTGTTGGCCACTGGGCACAGCAGGGCCTCCACCCCGGTGTCCCCTGGTGAGTGACAGCAGCAGGGAGCCCAGCATGGCTGTCCAGCTCTGCCAGGCCGCAGGAGAGCTAAAAAGCCAAGAGGTCAGTGCCAGACCTTGTCCAGATGAACACTTGTCCTTGTCCTGCTTCCCAAACCCACTGAGCTGTCACTGTCACCAAACACAGCGTCCAAGGCCAGGCTGGACAGGCCTCAGAGCAGCCTGGGATGGTGGAAGGTGTCCTTGCCCATGGCAGGGCATGGGACAAGGCAATTTTTAAGGCTCCTTCCACTCCTTCTGTGATTCTGCCACTCTGTGATCTTCTCCAGAACTTTCCACAACCTCCTGAGGTGGTGGAAAGGGGAATCAGAGCTTGGCTGGTGGTGATGGAGACTCTTCCAGGTGGTCTCCACCAGCAAAGTCACTTTGTGGAGATCATCCTCTGAAAAATGAGCGTATAGAGGATAATTTGGGGTCCTCCTTAGAGGATGAGGTTTGGGGAAAATCGATTTATTTTGAAGGCAAAGAGACCATTTGAAGGCAAATCTGAGTCCAGAAGGAGCAGTCCTGCTTTTCTGGCACACTGAGAACTCCAGAATCATAGAGAAAATAACCCAAAATTTGAACTGAGGACTCTGATCAGTGGCAGTTGGGCCTGAGGAAATCCAGTAAATGCAGACACGACCTGAGCCCTGCATGTGTAGTGTGTGTTTGCTCATGTGCAACTTCTCCAGGCCAGATTCAGATTAAAAACCCATTAATCAGCAGTGGAAGCTGATAATCTCTAGGGCCCCAAACCTGCTGTGAAGTGTAGAAACAGCATTCATAGGAGGCTGGATGCCAATAACTGAGGAAATGAAAACTTTCCAAGAGAATAAAAATAAAAAAAAAAATAATAAAAAAAAATAGCCTGCTTGCTTTGAGAGAAGCATTTTGGGGTCAGGTATTTTGGCTCTTGGGGGCAAATCCTGCACCCCTTTCTGGACACATCCCTACTGCCCAGTCTCAGGCTCTGAAGGGATGGCAGCAGAAAATGCACCTCCAGTGGGGTTCCTTGGGAGTGAAGAGATGTTGGCGAGTGGAATAAAACATCCTTTGGGGGCCCTTGTTTTTTACCCCTCTTTCATTAACTACTTCGTTAACTACCTTCACCTAAATGCCCAAAATCAAGAAAGCTGAAGTCCAGCATTAATTGGAATTAGATGATTTTTAATGTTCCTCCCAACCAAAAATATTCTACGATTTTACAAAGATTTCCTCTAAATTCACACTTAGAGTAAGGACTGGCTTTGAAATTGCAGTTTCTGTACTCTGCTCCATCTGATTTATCTTTATTTATTTTGAGGGTGGAGATATACATTGGATTAAGGGAAGGAAAAGGAGAGGAAAGCCAAGTGTTTGTGAGACAGAAAGAACAATAAGATGAACAGTTATTTATTAAATCATGGATGCACTGATGTTGAAATTTTCTAATCCCTTTCTAACACCCAATTCAAATCACTCCTTTTCAAAGGGCTGGCCACACTCCTGCTGCAGGTGCAAACAAAGGAAAAAACAAATTTAAATTTTAAACCAGAATTTGATCCCTTTGTGAACTCGCTCCTAACCCCCCTCTTTGAAACTCAAGTGATAGCATCGCTGAGATGAATGTTGGGATTCAGCCTCGTGTTTGCAAATCAATATGCATTTTAAACAGGGATTACTCTGGGCTGCTGACAAGCACTGGACTGAAAAACTGCCCAGACTGGAGTGTCTTCTCTTCAGCCACAGAGCAAGTTAATTAAGATACATTAAAATCACTAATAGGAACCTAGGGTACAATTTGGGAGCACAGGAGCATCTACAGTTACTGTCTGATATTGCACTAGTGCCTTGGTCAAGGTCTCCAAACCTTTAAATGTGGTTTAAAAGTGCAGAATATAATCTTTTTTTTAGATTAATTTTTTTTTTTTTTTGGCATTAGGTTTGTTTTAAAACAGCTCAGTGGGAAATATCACAGGGGCAAAGTTGTGGGGCAGATACAGGATGGGAAAGAGGAGCTTGGAAAGGGCCAGAGCTCTGGCACGAGGTGAGAAATGGTGAGATAATGAATAATGAAATAATGAATCATGAAATAAATCATGAATAATGGAATACCTCCCGTGCACCCCAAAATCCCCTGTCAAGGGCTGGCTGGGGATTGCCTGGTGCTTTGCTGCAGGAGAATCTCGTGCCAAGGGGAGAAGAGTTCTTGCAAAATTCGTGGAAGAAAAGATCTGCCTGCACCCAGGGGAGGACAAGACCTGAACGATTTGGCTGAGGCTGTTAAAAAAACCCACAAAACCCCACCAAGGTGCTAAAACCTCAGTCAAGTGAGGTGTTGACAAGGGATCCCAGTTGATAAATAAACAGAAAGGAGCTCTCCCTTGCAAAGCCTGAATGACAAAGAGCGAGAAGCAGGAGCTGGAGAGTGTCCCTCACCATTTTCATCACAAAAGCCGATGGTGGGGGGCAGGTTTTAACACGGCAACAAGTCTGACTTTCTCTCCAATTCTCCCTCCTTTTTTTTTTTTTTTTTTTCCCTTTCCCCCCTCTTCCCCTCCCTCTTATAAACAGAGAGGACAAGAGGTCATATCCCCAGGGTTTAAAGAGCCACTTCTCCCCCTTCCAGGGAGGGTGGATGTTCTTTCAGCCTGTTTACAAATTAGTCCAAGTTATGATGTCTTCATGCAGTTGCCGGGTGGCCACCTGTCCCCAGCTCCCTCCTGCTGCCTCGACTCCGTGTGCAGGAGTGACACCTGCAGATGGTTTCTGGCCCAGCATCCAAACCCACGGATTAAAATGGGGCAAAAAGCCACGAATCAGGTTCTTTGCTCGGGTGTGAGGAGTGGGGGAGGGCAGTGCCTGCAGCTGCGAGGTCCATGCGAAGATTTGGGGAAGGGATGAGTGCCCAGGCAGGGATGTTGATGGATTTGATGCTGTTCATTCCTATGGGGGAATGAATTCAAGCTGAAAGAAGGTTTAGATTGGATATTAGGGAGAATTTTTTGGCTGTGAGGGTGGTGAGGCCCTGGCACAGGGTGCCCAGAGAAGCTGTGTCTGCCCCTCTATCCCTGGAAGTGTTCAAGGCCAGGTTGGATGGAGCACCCTGGAACAGTGGGAGGTGTCCCTGCCCATGGCAGGAGAGTTGAAATCAAATCATCTTTAATGTTTTTTCCAACCCAAACCATCCTCTGACCCTCTGATTCCATTGAAGGAATTTTGCAATGGAATTTGGAGCATTTTGGAAGCAAAAGCTGGGCCTGCGCCTCCCTGGTTTGCTCTCAACCTCGTGTTTACAGGACCAAAATCAAGCCCACATCCTCCCATTCTTCCCACTCTTTTAAAAAGCTGTTTCCAAGCCCTGGGCATGAAGCAACGTGGCTTTAGCAGCAAGAAATTCAGTGGGAAACGGAGCTAATGATGCTTGGTGCACCTTCCCCCTTCCTCTGCGGGCTCTGATAAGGGCTGAGCTCCCTTTTCTCCCGGGGGAAAGAAGGCAAATGCAGTAATAAGGGGTGGTTTTTTTTTTTTTGTTTTTTGGGGTTTTTTTTCCCCTCCCCTACCTGTGCCCTTATTTTCATACAACTTAATCTCAGTGAAACTTTTATCTTCCTGCCAGCGTGGGCTGGGATTGGCCGAGGGGTGCAGAAGTTGGAGGGGAGGAAACGAGCGGATGGAGACGCTCGACATAATCAGCTCCACCAAGTTTCCCAAGGAAACCAGACTTCAAATGCTTCACAAGTCTTGCAGGAGCTGCTTACAAATCCCAGTCATGAGCCAGAACCCCCAGTGCCAGGCACTGCACCAACATATTCCTGCACACAATCCTTTCCCCAGGCCAGGGCTCAGGAGTTGAAAACGAGGAGTTTAAGGCACGGCGAGGTTGGCAAGCGCCCGCTTTTCAATATGAATGTGGAGCAACTCCCTTAATGTGGGTTGGATTTGGCTGCAGCCTGCAAAGGAGCAGAGCTGGGCTCTGCTGCAGTTGGTTTTTTTCATGGGAATGGCAAGGAAATCACAGGGCTTGATGAACTTTGCTTCTTAACAGCCCTACTTGGCTTTGATCCTGCCCAGAAATCCTCTTGGCTCTGTGGAGTAAAATCTGCAGGGCTTGGCCCCATTGGAAGCTATGAATTTTTTTAATTTAATTTTTTTTTTTTTAAGAAAAAAAAAAAAAAGGATTTTACTCTTTCTCTGCAGGTAGAAAAAGTGTTTGGGTCTTCACAGGGCACTGGGTCACCCATGTGCCATTACCCTGCTGGTGTCACACCAGGGATGAGCTGGTCCAGAGTCTGGAAAATGCCTTTATTTACCAAGGCAAGGCTTAAATCCTGGAGCTGCAGTGGCACCCACAAAAAAGGTTATTTCTCCTTTTAGATTCTCCTGCAGAACTTCCCAGGAATCAGTGGACAGGAGGAGAAAGGAACTTTGTGGCAGGAAGGGACTGTGCAGTGTTGGGGATATTTGGGTGGGTTCAGTCCTGGCTCTCCTGGGAGGACTTGATCCCTGGACAAAAACCCTATTTTTCCCAAAAAAGAGATTTTTGCCGTGCTCCCATCCCTGAGGTTGGTGGCAACACTGCCTGAACTGGGGCTGGATCTTCATCCAGCTGGTAGGAAAGTCCAGCAGGTCGTTCATGGATGAAGTTCATCTCCCTGAGATGTTTGCTCTTCTCCTCATCCTGTCCTCACCTTCTTTCCTTCTCAGTGGACTCCTGGCAGCTGGAGCTGCACAAGTCTGACCCTGCAAATTTGGAAGACACCAAGAAATTTGCACCCCAGACATCAGGAATCTTCTCCTTCTCCTCTGCCTCCTTCTCCCAGAACTCGTAATATTTGAAGGAATCAAATATATCTGGAGTCACCAGTTACTTTCCAGTTTGTAAATTTTTAAAAATAGGTGGGGAAGGTGGTTTCTGAAATGTTCTGCCCACCACGGAGATTGATGCACATTTGCACAAAACAGCACAACCCAGAAGCTGTTGTGTTGTGAATAAACCCCAAAATACCATCAAATATTGAGGTATTTCCTAACTTAATTTGGAGATACAGATATTTGAGGGAGCAGTGCATAAAGATGGAGAGACTGACAGGTATTTTCAGGTGGGGTTGGCAAACTTGGCCATAAATAATGCAAATTTTCTGAAATATTTTTATTTTTTGGAAGAAACCAGCAATTTTAAAGACTCCTTGAAGCTCTTTCTGAAGAGCTGGAGAATGAGGCCACTTGGACAAGTCCAGCCCACTTAAGGGAAGGTGTGAGGGAGCTGCTGATGAGGATAAGAAACCACCTTGTCCCACTGCCTGTTTGTCACCTGTCCCCACCCAGGGGCTGCCTGGCACCTCCCAGAATCACAGGAGTTGGGGAGAACCTCTGAGGTCACAAAGTCCAAACCTCAACCCAGCACTGCTGTGCTCACCACGACCCCCCAGGGCCAACTTCCTGCAGTTTTGGACAGGGCAAACCCTGGAACTCTGGGAGTTTTTAGGATGTGTGGAGGAAATGAACTCTCAGGACCTTTGCGCCCTCAGCCACCATGGCAGAACTTTGGAGTGGCTTGACCTCAGGTTTTTAGGGTTTACCTGAGAACCCTTCTCAAGGCTCTTGTCCATCTTGGGGCTCCTTGGGACAATTTCCACAATTCCAGGATGCTCCAAGCACCATCCAAGCTGGCCTTGGGCACTTCCAGGGATCCAGGGGCAGCCACAGCTGCTCTGGGCACCCTGTGCCAGGGCCTCAGCACCCTAAAAGTAAAGAATTTCTTCGTAATATCCCATCTAATGTCCCATCTAAATCTACTGTCTTCCATTTTGAAGCCATTGCCCTTGTCCTGTCACTCCACACCTTTGGAAATATTCCCTCTCCATCCTTCCTGTCACCTCCATTTAGGTCCTGGAAGGCCACAGTGAGGTCACCCCAAAGCTTTTCTTTTCCAGCCTGAACAATCCCAATTTTCTCAGCCTTAACACCCTAAAAAGACACAAACCATTTCTCCATGGGAGCACGAAAACATCCAACAAAGTGCAAAAAAAAAAAAAAAAAAAAAAAAGCTTTTTAAGCATTTCCAAGGTTTCTGTGTCAGCTTGGGGGTACAAGTGGCTTCTCACTTTGTTCAGACTGAAGTGTTCCCATGGACTATGAATATGGGATGGATTTCTCAGGCTTCAGGGTGATGGTGGCTCATGGAGAAACCAGCAGCTGCCAAAAATTAAAAAAAAAAAAAAAAAAAAAAAAAAAAGGCAGCAAAACCATCAAGAAACCCCTGAATTCTGCTGATAGAAATGGAAAGATGAAGTGAGGGAAGAGCAGGAAAAAGGCAGACAAGAGGGAAAATGCCAGTTGAAGTGGAGGAAGAAGGAACCATCCAGGTCAAATTTGGTTAAAAAATAGATGTGGGAACAAAGTGGTAGAAACCTGGTGATGGCTTAGGCTAATTGGGGTTTAATTATCACAATGCAAATGAGGCTGGCTGATGTCACCAAGCACAGGTAGCAGGTGATGCTGCCTTTGAAGAACCCAGATTGGTGGGCACCATGCAGGGCTTCTGCTCCAAAAAAAGCTGTGTCCTTGATGGACAGCTCCTTGTGCAGGGATGATCCCCAAAAATAGAGAAATGGAGTCAGAATCCATCTGGGAGGAAAATGGGAATAATGCTGGGGGTACCTCGTGAGATTGGCTGAGTATGAAACTGTTCAGCTCCACTCAGCCTCTGTCAAAATAGGAAAGGAAGAGGAATAGAGACAGAAAAGAGGAGCAGGTTAAAAATATCAGGGGATCATTGCTGAGAGGTGGTGAGTAAGAGCTGCAGACAAAATGATCAGCAGAGGAATCAGTCAAGAAGCTGTAATTTGTTCTGACTCATGATCCAGCCCAATGGAATTGAAAGCATTGAAATTAAAATTGGTCAAAGCAGCCACTTCTCCACAGATGGCTGATGATTAAACCCAGCAACTCACTGCCACAAGACAGCACGGGGTTCTAATAATAACAGAACAAGCCCCAGGAGCAGTGAAAAAGCACTTTTATGCTTTGATAAATCCAATAATTCCAGATTATGTTTTGGAAAAGTTTAACAACAGCTCCAGCATGGCCTGGAGTCTCTGGGTTGGGCTTTTCAGAGGATGTCCAGCCTCAGATCTGGTCTCTGCCACCTGTGAGGCTGCTCTGGGACCCCAAAGGGATGGCACTTGGTCACAAAATCACAGATTAAATGGAGGTGAGCTTGCAAATAAAGATATTTTTCTTCCCCAAACACTCAATACATGAACATTCATTGACTTCCAGGGATAATATAGATTATTAATGGATATTACAATCAAAATTAAAAATCCACCTCCCAGATGAGCACCTGCTGTCCTGTGCTCAGCTTCAGAGAGGTCCAGTCTCAGCTTCTGTTAAAATTTTGTGGATCAGACCATCCCAAAAAAGTGCAATAGAATTCCTCCAGCCACCACAAAAAATAATAATTAGAAAACCAACAAAACCAAAGCAGCCAATCCTTTATATACAAATATATATTTTTAAAAATAATTTTTCTACTTGGCAAGATTTGGGCAGGAAAATGCAACAATTGAAAATCACATTAATATAATAGTATATTAGCTACAGAATTTTGGAAAAAAAAATTAATTTACTCATTGTTATTGGAGTAGGCCCTTACAGTCCCAACCACCATGACAGCCTTGCTCTGTTGGAGTTTTTTCTAAGTAATCTTTGGAGTCTGACAAATTTTTAAAGCTTTATCTCAGGCTTTTCCAGAAAAAAATGAAGAATGGGAGGGATGGTCCATAACTGTGGAAAAAGCTGATTTTTAAGATGTTTTTTGCTTTTCCAGGGCTGTCTGCAGGGCAGTGACCACCACTGTGGGCTTGCAGAGATGGGGAGTGGATCCCTTCCTTCCCCCTCCTCCTCTCCATCCCTCAGGATGCTTCAGCCAACACAGTGGACAACATCCTCTCTGCTCCCCAGGGATGTCCACTGGAGATCCCAGAGAAATTCCACTTGTACAGCTGGGAAAACAGTGCCAGACACGGAGGACAAATCTGGGAGAGGACCTGCCTGAGCTCCATGATTAAACCCAGCTGGGTTGGGTGTCAATGTGCCTTCAGCACCTTGGACCAGCTCTGCAAAGGTGTCCAGGTGTGGACATCCAGGGAATGACAGGTTCCTCCATGTCCTGAGGCCCAGATTCCCACAGGTGTCCCTACAGGTGTCCCAGATTCCCACAGGTGTCCCCACAGCACCTGAGGCTTTTCTCCCTCAGGAGGTCAATACCCGTGGTGAGAGTGCAAACATTGGGTCAGCAAAATTGACTGGAGTAGTTGATTACCTGCCTTAATTGCTGTCACAAATTAAGCCCAATTAAGGCTTCTCCTTGGGAATGATCTCATGGGGGACCACTCACACACAGCAGCAATGGGTCCCTTTCTGTCCTGGAATGAGAATTTTTTCTCATCTTGTCACAATGTTCATTTTTTATTTTGCTGGTTGTTGTCATAGAATCCCAGGGTGGTTTGGGTTGGAATGGGTTGGGTTGGAATGGGTTGAACCTTAAAGCTCATCCAGTGCCACCCCTGCCATGGGCAGGGACACCTTCCACTGTCCCAGGTTTCTCCAATTCCCAGTGTCCAACCTGGCCTTGGACACTTCCAGGGTTCCAGGGGCAGCCACAGCTTCTCTGGGAATTCCATTCCAGCCCCTCACCACCCTCAGAGGGAAGAATTCCTCCCCAATATCCCATCTAAATCTCCACTCTTTCAGCTTAAAGCCATTCCCCTTGTCCCATCACTGCATTATCTCTCCTCTGCTTTTGCAAGGAGGATAAATGTGTAAATTAGTTTATTTATTGAAGTAAATTATTACCTGGGGTTTTTTTTTCCTCTTGCAGCATGATGAGCAACTTGTGGAGCACTGAAGTGTAGGAACATCTCACATGAAGGGTCGGGAACTTCACTGGAACCTTTTAGTGGCTCCCAAACTGCCAGCCACAAACTGGTCCTTCTCACCTGGGCTGCTCCTCACCTGCCAAGAGTGCCAAGTGTGAACAGCCACTGCCATCTAGTGACCACGGAGCAGCTCTCAGCTCCCCAAAATTCCTTTTCTGGCTTCCTCAGGAAAATCCCAAGGGACCCGAGAAAGGAGATTGCTGGAATCCGAAATGTAAGGAACTCTCAGAACTTTGGGGCTGTAAGCCAAAGCTTAGAATTAAACACAAGATTTGATCTGAGACTTTGGAAAAGGCTCCTAAACGGAGGTGCTAGAAGTGAGAGCGTGGATTTATAGTTTAAAGCAGAGACATGTTAAGTAGAGGAAAGTTTACAGTTTTAGAGTTTAAGACATAGAAAAAATGAAATTAGTTACAGAGGTAAACAAGGAGTTTAGAATGCAGCACTGGTGGTTTGTGTGCCATAACATGATTGGCTAAGAAAGCTTACACTGTAGCATGGGTCCATAAGACTAAATATTTAAGGATAGGGTCAAAAACATAAATATCCTTGTGGCAGTGTTTTATTGGTTAATAAATCCTTAAAAGGTCTTGCAACTGAGAGTCTTGCAACCTTCTGAACCATGCTGTAATGACACGAGCCAAACTCACCCTTCCTACCTTTGTAGAAAATAAACTACATCATCTAAAACCTCAGAGGTCCTGTCTGTAACTCATTCAAAATTCCTTCCAAAATCCTCATAAGAGATGAGCACCTGGCTCCAGGTGAAGGACTTCAGACTACGTGGAATCATTTCATTGTCGACAGGTTTGACATTTCTTGAGCACGTGGGAAGGGAATATGAACTTCACCAAAGCATCTCTAGAATTTTTAGGGTTGGAGAAACTTTCTAAGATTATTGTCTTAGTTTTGAATGGGAGCTATTTACAGAAGTAACGTAGAGCTTCTAACTATGAGAAAGTTGTATATACTTTTGTGAAAAACACACATTAAAGATGAAAGAAACTTAGAAAATTTACATTTTCTTTCTGGTCTGGGAGTAGGTAACAAGGCTGGCCCGGCCCCCATTTCAGCTAGGCCAGGCCTTGTCCATGGGCACATTCTAGTAAATTCACTAGCAATTTACCAACACTAAACTCACCACACATTAATTCATTAACCTAAAAATCTCAAATTAACAAACCAATACCACTACACTCATAAAACCCAGGCAGTAACCCAGCACCACTGTGTTCACCCATGGCCCGTGGCCTCACATGGCTTGGAACACTTCCAGGGATGGGGACTCCACCACTGCTCTGGACAGCCCCTTCCAATGCCTGACCAGCCTTTCAGGGAAGACTTTTCCTTGATATTAAATCTAAACCTCCCCTGGCCCAGCCTGAGGCCATTCCTTCTCCTCCTGTCCCTGTTCCCTGGAGCACAGCCCATGAGGCCATTCCTTCTCCTCCTGTCCCTGCTGTGCAGAGCCACAAGGTCCCCCCTGAGCCTCCTTTGCTCCAGGCTGAGCCCCTTCCCAGCTCCCTCAGGAATTCTCCAGCCCCTTCCCAGCTCCCTCAGGGATTCTCCAGCCCCTTCCCAGCTCTGTTCCCTTCCCGCTCCAGCCCCTCAGTGTCCTTCTGGCCACGATGAACCCAAAATGACCCTGGGATCTGAGGTGTGGCCACACTAGGGCTGTGTACAGGGGAAAATAAGACCTGAATAGCTCCTGACTCTGGTCAACTGCAACAACTTGCCCATATTCCCAGGAAAAGCTGTCCTGTCCATGGAAAAGGTAGTCTGGGGGATGGCATTTATCCATCTCTGTCTGTTTCAGCTGCTCTGGTCCTCCCTGTGGCTCCAGCCAGAGCTGAACCAACCAGCTGCAACAGTTTAGGTTATCAGAGCATTAATTAATTGATTAAATTGATTAAATTAAGTGATTAAAGTGATTAAATTAAAGATTGCCGTCTGGGAGGATCTCACAGCTCAAAGGAGGGTAATTGCAGGGCTCTGCTTCCCAGCTATTCATCCTCACCTTCCCATGAGCTGAGTTACTTCAGGATGGCCCCAAGCCACATCTCAGATCCCAGATTTTAGCCTTGCTCTCAGTGGATTAGGAAAATGGGACTGGAATTAGAATTGGGACTGGAATTAGGATTAGTCCTGTGTTGGAGTTCTGGCTGCTGAGAATTTCAGATTTCTGTGCTGCCAGGCACTGACCCCCAGGAGAACACTGCACTGACCTGAGGCCTGGAGAAGCTTCCAAAATGGAATGACAGAACTGGGATTGTGGGTGTGGAGTTTGAATAGAAGTGTGTGATATCACAGGGTGGAAAACTCAGAGTTTAAGGGTTTAGAATACAGTAATATAGATAAAGCAAGATGGAGGCTTTAGGGTGGATGCTGCTCCTTCTTCTTCACCTTCTTCTCCATGAGTTTGGGTGGTTTTGTGTAATTGGATAAAAAAGCCACATTGCAGGCACAGGTTGTTGGGTTAAAAGTAAAAATAATTTAGGTGTCATAATGGGACAGTTTATCCTTAAAAGGCCTTTCAGAGATAGACATGGGGCCATTTTGTAGTGCAATGCTGTAGAACTCAGGGTTTGTGAGACTGTGACATAGATAAGAACTAATAAACATCTGAGTCCCAAGAAGAAATACCGTCTCGAGTGCTTTCAATCCTGACCCTGACCAAGGCAGCCAAAGAAGATAAAGAATCGACACAAAACTGGGATTGTGGGTGTGGAGTTTGAATAGAAGTGTGTGATATCACAGGGTGGAAAACTCAGAGTTTAAGGGTTTAGAGTACAGTAATATAGATAAAGCAAGATGGAGGTTTTGGGGTGGGGGCTGCTCCTTCTTATTCCTCCTCCTCTTTTCCTCCTCCTCTTCCTCCTCTTCCATGTGTTTGGGTGGTGCCATTCCTGGTGGGGGTTGAAGTGAGCCGATGTCACTGAGCTCCACCACCCTCTGAGAAGCCCAAACTGAGCTGGCAGAACATTTTACAATCACCTGATCCTGCATGGACGTGGAAAAGAGTTGGATTTCCAGCTCTCCCAGGGACAATATTTTATCCTCCACCTGAACACAGCCTAGGAAAACACCACGCAGGGCTGAGTGTGAGGCAGCACAATGTCGGGGCATCCTCTGGAGAGCTCCATGCCCAAAAAAACCTTAAAACGTGAAGCTGTTCTGGGTCAGGTTTCGTTTGCCAGAAGATGGCACTGGTTCTCCATGGAGCCGTCTGTGGAGCAGGTGCATCCCAATCCATCCCAGCTGCTTCTGCTCTCTGCTTGCCTTAAAACCCTGCTCAGGGATCCCGCAGATTTTGGGTTTATCAGGAGCACCAGGGCAGCTTTATCTGCACCCAGGATATCGTGGAATTCACAGCTCTTCCTACACAAGGAGCACTGACCAGGCAGAGTGGGTTCCTCCCTGGTAAATGTACAGAAAATCCACTTTTTTTTTTTTTTCCTTTCCTGCAGCATTTTGCTCCCTCGACTCAAAGCCTTGTTTCCTAAGGAGAAAAAGCACTGAAATAAATGTCTTCAGCTTGGCAATAATTATTTTATTTAACTGCTGGTTAATCTACCCTGGAGATGCTCATCGGCCCGTTCCAGCTCCCAGAAGCCCAGGGAAATCACAGAAGTGGGAAACTGAGGGTTTTTAATCTGACATAGATGAACAGTTGTGATTTTAAGGTGATTTGGAGCTTGCTGTGCTCCGGGCCAGGTGCGTGGCCAACAGATGGGGCCATTTCCACATCCTCCACCTGCAGAGCCCTGGGAGCAGCTTCACCCAGCGCCCACAGCAAGGTGGCTCCGGAGTCCCCGGGATGAAGCTTCCATGGGATGTGCTGAGGAAAAGCTTTCAGGTCAATGGAAAAGGTCTTGGAAAAGACCAGAAGGCAGGCAGGAGCAAGTCTCCAACAAATCCTGTTCCTCTACTTCTTTCACGTGATAAAACCTGCCGGTTCTGCCAATAAAACCTGGAAAAACTCCCCGAGGGCAGTGGTGGCTCCTCAGAGGAGCAGCAGGATTTTGCCAGCCTGGAGAACAGAATAGATTTTCCCCAACCTTTTCCACAGCCACCAGGAGCATCATCTCTGTTCCTGAGCTTTCCACTTGTAGGGATGAAGGATTTCTCTCTGCCCTGGGAAAAATCCAGTTATTCATAATTTAGTGAGCCGTGGCATTTTGAGGAGGTCAGATACACACCAGGGAGTCACAGGATTCCCAGATTGGGGATCCGGGACCAGCAAAAAATCCATCAAAAAGGCAGAAAAAAAACTTTTTTTCCCCCCACCACATCTGGAAAAGCAGAGAAACACTTGCTGCAGAAGCAAATAATTTTATTCCATTTTCAACACTTTTAATCCCTTGTGCATTAAGACCTCAACCTGTAAGAAGCAAAATAAAAGCATTCAACTTTTTTATAGCAGGAATCTTCCTGCTCATTAAGAATAGAAATTATAATAAATATTAAAAATTAAATAGAAATAATAAATAATAAAATTATAATAAATTATAATAAATAATAATAAAAATATTATTCAACTGCCAAATGGAAGAGAGCAGTGCTGGGACTTGCTTTGGCCTGCCAGCTTCCATCCTGTGTGTGGGTTTAATTGCCTGAACCACTGAGCTCTTACTCACAACCTGTGGGAAGGAAAGAAAGCCCCCAAACCAAAGAGAAAAATGCCAAACATCAAAGGAAAGCCCAGCAAGGTGCAGTTTGAGCCCAGGACAAGGCTGAGTCACCCAGCCGTAATCCAGCAGCACAGGTAAGTGCTAGTCCTGGAGCTTTACAAGGCTCCTGCCAATCACACTTGGATTCATGGAATATCCTGAGCCAGGAGGGATCCATGAGGATCAACGGGTCCAGATCCTGGCCCTGCCCAAAAATCACACTGTGGTTTAATAAGGGACCACAAGGGAGAAAATGCAAACCCCAGCTTTGCGCCTGAGGGAAGGCTGTGTTACCCCAGTCCCCATCTCCTTCACCTCCTCCCAAGGCCAACCAAAACCCTCTTCCCAAATTTTAGGCTCCTCCTATTGCTTCAGGCCAAGACTAAAGGCACTGACTTCCAGTAGCAAGGCCACCTAAAACCCTCTTCCCAAATTTTAGGCTCCTCCTATTCCTTCAGGCCATGTCTAAAGCCACTGACTTCCAGTAGCAAGGCCACCTTCAGCACCTAAATCTTCACTCGCCATAAAAGCTGCTACTGGAGATTTATCCCAGTCTTTTCCAGCTTGGCCTGCCAGTCCCAGGCTTTGCTGCAACTTGCAGGAGCCCTTAAACCTTCAGTGTGGCTTTGCTTCAAGACAGGACCTGAAGGAAGGATGGACGAGGTCCAGCCGGTGCTGAAAGTGCCAACAAGCCTTGGCTGCCTCGCACATACTTGGGAGGATTTAAAGTGAGTGCTTAAATGGGATGGGAATTTTGCTTTTATCTGCCCAGCAGCCCAGGCCAGCAGGAACACGCTCTTGGAAGCTGCTTTTGGCTTTTGAAGGTGCCCCAGTGGAGGAGCCCAGGGCACAGGGGATCCTCCCTGCAGCAAACACCAGAGCTGCAGCCTCTCCTCCACGTGGGACCACACAGAGCTGGGGACACCCAGAGCAGCCCCTCCTGCCACCACCGTGGTGCTTGGAGACCCTGCCTAGCCCTGGACTAGCTAGGATGGGCTGGGGCTGAAATCATGTTAATTAATGCCATCATCATGGAATATCCTGAGTGGGAAGGGACACGCAGGGATAATTGATCCAGCTCCAGTCCTTGCACAACAGCCCCACGCTGGGCATCCCTGGGAGTGTTGTACAAACTCTCCTGGAGCTCTGGCAGCCTCAAGGCTCTGCCCATTCCCATTCCATGGGGAGCCTGGGCAGTGCCCAGCAGCCTCTGGGGAAGAACCTTTCCCTGATTTGCACCCTAAGCCTGGGTATTGTGTTTGCTGGGAGATATCCCAACGAAGGCAGGACTGATGAAGCTGACTACATGTTCTCAGAAGGCTAATTTATTATTTTATTATACTATATTATATTAAAGAATACTAAACTATACTATAGAATACAGAAAGGATACTTACTGAATGCTAAAAAGATAATAATGAAAACTTGTGACTCTTTCCAGAGTCTCGGCATAGCTTGGCACTGATGGGCCAAAGAGTCAAAATAATTCACATGAAACCAATGAAACAATCACCTGTGGGTAAACAATCTCCAAAGACATTCCAGAGGAGCAAAACACAGGAGAAGCAAATGAGATAAGAATTGTTTTCCTTTTTCTCTGAGGCTTCTCATCTTCCCAGGAGAAGAATCCTGGGCAAGGGGATTTTTTCAGAGAATGTGAATGCCACACCTGGGCAGTGCCCAGCACCCTCTGGGGGAAGAAACTTTTCACTGATTTCCACCCTAAAGCTCCCCTGGCACAGCTCCAGCCCTTCCCTGAGTCCTGCCACAGTCACAGAAAGAAGAGATCCATACCTGCTGTCCCCTTCCCCTCGGGGGAAAGCTGTAGCTGAACAATTCAGGTTGGTGGGGACCTCAGGAGGGGTCTCGTTTTGGGGGGGGGGTGGATGTGAGACACTTGTTTGGCCTGGAGGTGGATGCAGAAACAATGTAGGAATGGAGGAAAGAAAAGACCTGGGCTGATAAGAAGGTTAAGAAGGGGATTAAGAGCTGCAAGGTGATTGTGATGATTTTTGTGTTTTCCACCCTGTCTGCTTGTGCCTGGCTCAGGCTCACACCAACAAGCAGCGCTGTGCTGAAGAAGCACAAAAACTCTCAGCAGATCACCCAAAGGAGACCCCAGCACATGCTCTGCCTGCCCTGTGCCTTGGTTATGCCTCACCCACACCAATCACAGGATTGAGGGGTGGCCCTGCAGCAGCTGAGTGGTCCAGGGGCCTCTCTGCAGGTGATTTGTGTCCTTTCCATCATTTCTTTCCCACTGAACCCAGCACTTCCCATGTGTGAGGCATCTCAACGTGACAGAGCTGCACCTCCTGCACCCACAGAACTCTCTGAAAATGTCCTGAGCTCCCCAGAGCCTGGGACCCCACTGCACTTGGGTGAGGAACCATCTCAGGAGGGCTGGGACTGCTCGTAAATCAGGCCATGGTGGCAGGGGATGCTTCAGTGCTCAGCCCCTGACCTGTGGCCTGCTCTGTGTGTGAGTGCTGACAATGATTTACAGTCCAGGAGAGCTCTGCATGCCCACACACACTCCCAGGGGCCAAAATGCCCTTGAAAATTGCAGCTACACCCTGCACTCCATCCCCTGGGAATAGGGCAGGGGATGGATTCTGCTTCTCAGCCCAGAGCCAGCAGGTGAGAGGAGAGCAGATTGCTTCCCTCGTGCTCCTCGTGGAGGTTCAGGAACAACCAAAACAAGAGAGAGGAGGGAAGGGTGATGCCTCAGGTTTGAGCTTTTATATTTTCAGATTCTGTGCTGCTTTAGTGTGCGGGTCTGAGCTTCACATCAGGGCATGGTGAGCTCTGTGCACAGAGCAGGGAGACAAAACAATTCCTGCTCCAGCTGGGCACCAAGGACAAATGATCCAAATCTCAGCCCAAGAGCACAAACCCCGTGGGCTGGAGAGAGAAAAACAAGCAGGATGGGAGTGCAGGGGCTGAGCTGGAATTGGACACTGAACTGCAATGTGCACATGGAGCAGAGCTGATCCCAGGGAGAGACCCCGTGAGCGCTCGTGCATTTTGGGACCATTTGGGTTCATCTTGGGTGCAGCCCTGGCTGGGCTCTTGTGCTGCCCAAGGTGGATCCATGGAGGAGATCCTTTGAATCAATCCCTGCTTTATTCTTTAGCTCTGTCCAGCCTCTGCTCTAGGTCAGCCTGCACAAGGCTGCAAGGTGGGTGATGGGGACTTTGCTTCAGGAGGAACCTGGAGTGAACCCTGCCCATCAAACAGGGCATCAAAGCTGCATCAATTTGAGAATATCTCACTGCATTTGGAGCTCAGGTGTGCCAGGCTGGTCACAACACTGCCTGTCCTTGCCAAAAACCAGAAGTCTGAGCCAGGATCCCGTGGCACTAAATAAACCAAGCTGGAGTATGGACAAAGCCCATCCAGGCCCCTCCGTGGTGTCCCCTCTCCAAACAGGGTGGCTGCCCCAAACTGGCTCCTGGGAAATTGCATTTTACTTTAAAAAACTCTGGAAAAGAAGAGATCCCATTCAAAAAAAAGATGTGTTGATACACATTTATATGCAAACTTGCTCTATCCCTTGCTCCAGGTGTGCACAAGGTTCAAGCAACCACAAAAAGCTTGGAAAAATGTTCCCAAGCCACCCACCTGACCTGGGACTCCTGCCCATGGCCCAGTGATGTGCTGTGACTGTTTTGGAGTAAAGAAACCTGAGTGCCCAGCAGCTCTAGTGCACACAGCGGAACATTTTCCTTCTATTGGCCTCAGAAAATGATTCCAAAAAGCCAGAAGATGAATAGCAGTAAAAGTAACATGGAGATCAATTGGAAATTGGTGATCAGGTGTCTCCTAAACCTCCCTGGCAGCTGGGGAAGGAAAGATGCAAATACAGAACCACACTTGGTCTGGTTTGTGGCTCCTTCCAAGGTGGAATTCTCATTCCATGTCCAAGCTGAGGGCATCAGGCAAAGATGTGCACGTTATCCATCCACTTATGGCCTCTGGGAGCCAGAAACCTCCCAGAACAAGGCATTGCTCAATCCAGCAAATCCAGGGCAGTTTTCCTTGCATTTGAGTCATTCCATGTGGCTCGAGAAGGCCCAGACATGAGCAGGGGAAAAGCAGTCCAAGATCATTCCAGGGATTGCCCACGTTTGGTGACGGGATCAGATCCCCACGGGTCACAACGAAACCTCAGATTCTCTCTCACGTGGAGCCCCCAAATCTCAAATCAGCTGCCTCAGTGCAGGTGTTTCATGTTGTCTGAGACATTCTGGGGCATCTAGGACATCCCCCTGCAGGGCATCAAACCTTTTGGGTGCCTGCATGCAGGTGGGGCAGCCCACAGGGGATTTCAGATGGCGGGAATGCCCTGTGGTCAAACCCCATCGAGGTGCAGACACCAAGATTTAGATGTTTCAATGTGCATCCAAACCCCACTTCTTCAAGGTCTGCAGGTTAATCCAAAGGCTTGCTGTGGCCAGCAGAGCTTTGAGGGCAGTGGTGAAGGAGAAGAAAGCAGCCAAACTGGTGAATTTCTGGTCACTGGGACCTGGGGGTGCTTTTTCACCCTCTGCATCCTTTTCTTGGGCATGAACTCTGGCACCAAGAGTCTCCTCAATAGTCACGAGTTGCCCTGGGTTGCTGCCAGATTTTCCTTTGGCCATAGACCTGAGAGCCCCAGAGCTCAGGTTTTATTGGGAAGTGATAAAATAAAACCATTTGCTGCAGGAACATTCAGAAGGGGAATCCCCGAGGATCAATGTCAAGAGTTTTACCCAAGCTGTTTTTGAAGGGATCACGTGGCCAAGAGCAATGGCTTCATAAAGGACTGGAAATTTAAACCTTGAAGTTTTTATTTAGCAGAAAATGAGCGTGGCAAACAATTTAAACCCGCTAGAGAGAGAAACCTGGCTGGTTGCTTTTATTGGTTTGCAGTCGTCTGTGCTGGGCATTTTTTTGGGGATCATCGGCCTTTCTCTTCCCTGGCACAGCCAGGAATTTCAGTTTCTTTTTTAGGACAGTGCAAAAGGAGACCAAAAAAAAGCTTTAAAAGAGTGAGATGGGGAAACTGGAGAGTGACTACAGGAAGCAGCAGAGTGATCTGCAGGGAGGAATGATATGGAAGTGACTGATTGATAGCTGAAACACTGATTTTCTGTAGCTTGTAGATGCCATCTGCAGAAAGTGAGTTGGGATCTGAATTGAAACTGAATTTTTATGGGTTAGTGCCCTTGGGAAAGGGAAAAGTGGCCTCAAAAAGGTGTAGCTGCTCAGACTGGAGAAAGTACCTGTGATTTCCATCTGCTGCCCCATCCCTGGAAGTGTCCAAGGCCAGGCTGGAGCAACCTGGGATAGTGGAAGATGTCCCTGCCCACGGCAGGGAGTTGGAACTGGGAGTCGGAACTGGATGATCTACAAGACTTCTTCCAACCCAGACCATCCTGGGATTTTGTACCAGGCATGAAAGTGCATTTAAGGTCTTCCTCAGACAGGTTTTTCCTGGATTCCCAGTAAAAAAAAAAAAAAAAAAGTCAGCCTGGTAGCAAAGGTTTGAAATCAAAGCTATCTTCCAGAGGGATGAGATCCCAAAGGCTGGTGGGTTTGTTGGAATTGGATGGAGAGTATCTGGGCTAAAACACAGGGGACAAACAGGCAGGTGAGAACTGTGTTTATTTTAAATAGGTTCATTTTCTGTGCAGGGGAGGTTTTTCTGTGCGTTACTTTGCATTTCTGTCTTGAGGAAGAGGAGATATTTTCTCTTTGCTCCTTTGAGTAAAACACCCTTTCTTATTCTACCGTTTGCCTTGGTGAATTTTGGCTCCTGAGTGAATTTTCTGGGTGTCCTGAGGTTGCTGGGGGTGGAAGCCAAGCTGGTGTTTTCCGAGTGACCCCTCCACCCCCGAGCCCTGTCCCTGCTGCTGCCAGCCAGGCCTGCAGACAGGTCACACTAATGTTTAACTCCAGCCTGTGTCACTGCATTCAGAGCCTGTTTTCCCTCCCTTCTGGACAAGTTTATTCCCAGTGGATGCAACGACCCCCTCACCCCTCGGTGTCCCCTAGACCAAACAAGGCTGGCTGTCCCTGCACTGCCCTTCACAGGGCATCTTCTGAGAGCTCTTTTCATCTCAGCTCTTCAGCTCTGACCCTCTCCAGGGGGGCCACATCCTTCCCTGGAGCAGCAGAAAGGATTTTTGTTGGGAAGAACAGGTGGATTCCTGTGCTGGGGTGAGGATGGGGTCCTGAGACAGGTCAGATTCAGGACTATGGGGTGAGAGGGCTCTGACTTATTGTCCCTGAGCAGAAGAAAATTCATCTCTGGTCTCCTTTGATGTCAGATTTGCTTCGTTGTCTTTCACTTGCAAGGTTGGATATTTGGTCAGGGCAGTGAGATTATGATTGATGATTACAATATGATGGCTGTGAGGATGATTTTTATGTTTTATGATTATCTGTAGTTGTAGTTATTAGGATGACTATTATGGTTATGTTTTTAGTATATATTTATAATAAAATTATAATAATAATTATAATAATTTATTTTTCTTTCTTTTAGGTTTTTTAAAATTGTTTTCTTTTTTTTTTCTGAGGCTTCCGAGCTTCCTAGGAGAAAAATCCTGGGCAAAGGGATTTTTCAGAGAATGTGAATGCCACATATATTATTCTCGTTATTGGTGTGATTATCATTGATGATTGATGATGATGATGATGATAGCAGTTTATCATCACCATCTGCAGTAGCTGTGCTGTGGGCACTGCCCCATAAGCTCCTCCAGGAATGCAGAGACCTCTGGCACAAGGGCACATGGAGGAGTTCCTGTCTGGACCCAGCCATAAAGATCCCTGCCAGCTCAGCCTGGCTGTGTTTACCTCACCCTAAATTCCCTCGAGGAAAAGCCTGTCCCATTCCCCCTGACTTTAGAACCCTCAGCACATTTTCCCCCCTGGAGACAGGGACTAATTCCTCCTGCTGATCCTCTTCTCCAGCCTGGTGGCCACGACCCCTCCCCATCATCCTGTCACCATCACTGCTCAACAACAACAAAATCAGCTCCATGGCAGGAGAATCCAGCCAGGCTGTGGGGCTGCTGGAGCCCTCCAGGTGGGAAGGGAACCTGCACTTCAAAGGTTACTCATCCCTGCCCTGGAAGGCTGCAAGTACTTCCCAAGTGCCAAGTGTCCTCCCGGGAGGAACAAACACTCCAAGTGTTTGCGGACCATTCTCCTCTTGCCTCTTTCCTCCTGGGATGATGACAAAAAGTCAACGCTGCTGTTCCTGGAGTGGGCTTGAAGTGTGTTGACCTTGCTGAGTCACACAAGGCTGCTGAGGGTAGTCCTGTGTCTGGTCTGTCAGCCCTGAGTGGCTCAGATGTGTCGTTTTTCCCCTCCTGGGTGCTGTTTCCTGGTGTTGGGGGGGTCTAGGCTGTGTGTTTTAGGAGATAGGAAAATGGTTATATCCTGCTCAGGGTGATGGGAATGGATCAAGGGAGTTATGAAGTGTTGGAACCCTGGATACTGAGAATTTCAGATTTCTGTGCTGCCAGGCACTGACCCCCAAGAGAACACTGCACTGACCTGAGGCCGTGGAGAAGCTTCCAAAATGGAATGACAGAGCTGGGATTGTGGGTGTGGAGTTTGAATAGAAGTGTGTGATATCACAGGGTGGGAAACTCAGAGTTTAAGGGCTTTGAATATAATAACAGATATAAAGCTAAGATAAAGGTTTTAAAGTGGTAACTAGTCTTTCTTCTTTACCTTCTTCTTCAAGGGTTTCAGTAGTATTTTGTAATTAGACAAAAAAAAATCCACATTACAAGACATGAGTGATTAGTCATTAAGTTAAAAAGAAAAAGGACATAAATAACAAATTAATAAATAAATAAAAAACAATAAATAAATAAATAAAGGACATGTTCCCAGTGTATTGAGGGTGGTGCTTCCTCCTATGAATTCCTTGTGGGAAGGGACAGGTGCTCTGGAAGTGACCAGCTCAAGGGAGTGTAGTTGGATGCTTAATTTTGATTATGTGTGGAATCAAACTCCTGTCAAATTAAGGTGAATCATAGAATCATGGAATATCCTGAGTGGGAAGAGATCCACAAGGATCATCCAGTCCCACTCCTGACCCTGCACAGACACCCCAACAATCCCACCCTGGGCATCCCTGGGAGCAGTGTCCAAACCCTCCTGGAGCTCTGGCAGCCCATTCCCTGGGGAGCCTGGGCAGTGCCAGCACCCTCTGGGGGAGGAACCTTTCCCTGATCTCCAGCCTGACCCTCCCCTGGCACAGCTTCAAGCCATTCCCTGGGTCCTGTCACAGTCACAGAGGGAAAAACTCAGTGCCTGCCCCTGTGCTTGGGGTGAAAATGCACGTTTGTCACTGTCACACAGAGATGTTTAGGTCAGGATGCAGTAATGAAGTTTGATATTTGCTGAATACAATAAGGGAGAAAATTTGATCCAGAGGCTCCTTCCTTGACACTGACAAACTCTGATTTGTCACGTGGATGAGTCCAGGTGATCAGGTCTAGATGAGTCCCAGGGCCACAGCAGATGTGGTGCTTGGGGACATGGCTCAGGGGGATTTGGCAGTGCTGGATGAATGGTTGGACTTGATTCACAGAATTCCCAGAATGGCCAGGTTGGAAGAGACCTTCAAGACCATGGGGTCCAGCCCAGCCCCAACAGCTCAACTGAACCCTGGCCCCCAGTGCCACATCCAGGCTTTGTTAAACACACCCAGGGATGGGGACTGCACCACCTCCCCAGGCAGCCATTCCAGAACTTTATCCCCCTTTCTGTGAAAAACTTTTTCCTGCTATCCAGCCTGTATTTCCCTTGGTGCAGCTGGAGGCTGTGTGCTCTGGCTGTGTCAGTGCTGCTGGAGAAAGAGCCCAGCCCCAGCTGAGCACAGGCACCTTTCAGGAGCTGTGCACAGTGAGGAGGGCAGCCCTGAGTCTCCTTTTCTCCAGGCTAATGATGATCTTGGCTTTCCAGCCTCAGTGATTCCAAGGTCTCCCAGGAATTGAAATAGTGGTGAATTCCCTGTGTGAGACATGTCCAAACAAGAGACACCTCCAAAATGCTACCAGAGAGTAGAACTGAGCCCCCTGACTTCTCCAGCATCTCTGATGGAGAGCAAAGGGTGCAGGGTGGGATGTGCAAGCTCAGGACTTGCATTCAGAGTAAGAAGAGACACTCCTGAGACCCTGAAATCCTGAATGGTGATGGCTCTCAGTCTGACTTGCTGCTAAAAGAATGTGGAGTGAGTTTTGCCTGTGAGCTCACAACCATTTGTGTGAAATTCCACCTGCTCTAGGGGAAGGTGTCCTGCCCATGGACAGATGATTTGTAGGGTCCCTTCCAAAACCATTCTGATTCTGTGATATCTGATAATCAGCTCATTTAACTGTTGGAAAATCATTTGGAGTGGAAATGACCAGACAGGAACAACTCCTTGTGCCCTTGTGCCAGAGGTTTCTGCATTCCTGGAGGAGCTTATGGGGCAGTGCCCACAGCACAGCTACTGCAGATGGTGGTAATAATCTGGTATCATCATCATCATCATCATCATCAATCATCAATCATAATCACACCAATGATTAGAATAATATATAATAGAATACATAACCATAATAGCCATACCAATAATTATTACTATAGATAGTAAAAAACCATAAAATTATCATCATCATAGTCATCATATCACAATCATCAATCATCAAGGTAATCTCACTGCCCTGAGAGAAATATCCAACCTTGCAAGTGAAAGGTAGAAATAATAATGTCATAATTTCATTTCATGGATCTGTCTGTGTCTCTGCTCTACACACATTTCTGTTTGTGCACGCAATGTGTGTGTCTACAGCCACATATGGATTTTGGATTTATGAGTGTTTTTGCTCATTTTGTAGCCACCAGAGCCTCCCAGTCTGTCATTTTCCCTCTCCCTCCTTGCCCCAGTGTGAAATCCTTTCCCTGCTGCCTGGGAAGTCAGCCTGTCACATGAACAGCAGGGGCATTATCTGCCTGCCTTTCCTCGCTGAACAATGTAAGTAGATGATTAACCATTAAAGCAACACACTTTGCTGAGCCATTAACCAGAGAGGAAGGCCTGTGCTTGGCTGAACAATGGGTTCCATACAGAAACCAGCCCTGCCTGTCCATCCTGGAAGTGCCTCTCTGGCAGAGCCGGGTGGATTTTGCCTTGGAATGGCTCGATTTGGGCTCTCACACACCCAACCCTGTGCTCTCCACGTTTCCATCTGCCCTGCGCTGACCTTGGAAACTGATCTTGCCCAAATCCAGGCTTTGGATCAAACCTCGGGAGGTTTAGGAGCTGCTGCTCGTTTTTCAGCCTCGCTTTTGCACCACTGCAGGAATGCTGTGTGGGAATTGAGGAGCTCCTAATGATGCCTTGTGCAGGCTGAGCTAGAACAGAGACTGTACAGAGCTAAAGAATAAAGCAGGGATTGATTCAAAGGATCTCCTCCATGGATGCACCTTGAGCAGCACAAGAGCCCAGCCAGGGCTGCACCCAAGATGAACCCAAATGGTCCCAAAATGCACGAGCGCTCACGGGGTCTCTCCCTGGGATCAGCTCTGCTCCATGTGCACATTGCAGTTCAGTGTCCAATTCCAGCTCAGCCCCTGCACTCCCATCCTGCTTGTTTTTCTCTCTCCAGCCCACGGGGTTTGTGCTCTTGGGCTGAGATTTGGATCATTTGTCCTTGGTGCCCAGCTGGAGCAGGAATTGTTTTGTCTCCCTGCTCTGTGCACAGAGCTCACCATGCCCTGATGTGAAGCTCAGACCCACACACTAAAGCAGCACAGAATCTGAAAATAGAAAAGCTAAACCTGAGGCATCACTAAATCAGACAGATTTCCTCATCTGGAGACATTGGCTGAACACATGAGACAGAATTAATCATTTCTCTCTAGCTAATAATCACAAATTAAATATTTTTTTCGGAATTATGGTTCTCCATCCCATCCTGGCTGTGTCTGTCAGATTCATCCTCAATCAAACCCTCACAGAATCACTGAAGGGCTTGGGTTGGAAGGGACCTTAACCATCACCCAGTTCCATCACTCCTGTGTTTTAAAATCCACCCAGTTCCATCTGGATGTGTGTTTTAAAATCCCTCTTTTTGTGTTTTAAAGACCATCCAATGTGTTTTAATGACCAATTCCATCATTCCTGTGTTTAAAAGACCATCCAGTTCCATGATTTATTTTGGCTCTCTTCCTGCTCAGCTGTCCCATACTTACCCCCTGACCTTCTCCTTGGTGGGTGCCACTGGAAAATCAGGGAAAAGCATTTCCCACCTCTCTGATTTCAAAAGAGAAGGAAAAGTGGTGATGTGATAAAAGAAAGGTGGGAACTCTTCTATCTGGATGTCATAAAAATCAGGATGTGACACAAAAACTGGATACTGTGATGGGAAGATTCCCAGTTTTTTTGCCCCTGCCCAGATGCACATGGATACAGCCTGGGGGGCTGTTCTACAATGTGTACATTTGGTACATGGAATATTTCTTAATGCACCTCAGGCTTCCCAGGAATACTGAAACAGGAAGTCCCCAAAAGGCAGATATCCTTGGAGCTGCACTTGACTCAGATTTCCAAGGTTTTTTAGTACAGTGAATATGAAAAGATTTCTTTTGGGGCTGGGAAGAAGAGTGAAAAGTGGGTGAAAATCCTGCTGAATATGAAAAAAATCCAGTGAATGTGAAATGAAAATGAAATGAAATGAAAATGAATGAAAATCCAGTGAATATGAAAACAAAACACAAAAGGTTTCTTTTGGTGCTGGGAAGAAGAGTGAAAAATGGGTGAAAATCCTGCTTTTGTGGCTCTTGGAGATCCAGTTTTGGGGTGATTGTGTTGGTGTTAGGTTCATGGTTAGAGTGGATGATCTTGAAGGTCTCTTCCAGCCTTGATGACTCTGTGATTTCCCAAATTGAAACTTGGAAAAAACCATTTATTTGAAACAAATAAGGATGACCTTTCCTACCGTGTTGGTGTTAGGTTCATGGTTAGAGTGGATGATCTTGAAGGTCTCTTCCAGCCTTGATGACTCTGTGATTTCCCAAATTGAAACTTGGAAAAAACCATTTATTTGAAACAAATAATGATGAATTTTCCTACATATCGAGCTTCATCTCTCCTTTCCCACACAAATTCCTTGAAAAATTCCTTGTCAGATTAACCAAATACATGACAGAAATCAGATTTTGGGCCGATCTGGAGTGACCCAGTACCTTTAGGATGAGTATCCTGCCCTGGAGTCTGCACATCCATCCCAGCTTTCCACTGGGAATGGGCCCTGCTCCCATTGCTCTGCTTCCCAACTATCCACAGCCCCCACGTGGTGATGGCACCTCCCAAAAACCCAGCAGACAACTCAGCCTTGGACTCTGAGCTCACCCAGCCCCGTGGGCACAGAAATTGGGATGCTCCAAGATTCCAGGGCTTCAGCTTGTCTCCCAAACTGGCTTTGGTCAAAGATTTGGACAGATAACAGCAAAAGCAGAAGGCCCCAGTGATATTCAGATTTTCCCCAGCTGGGAGTTACCTGTTGAGAGCTGGAATTTTTGCTCTGCTGCTTAGTTGGAAACAATCTCGAGAAAGGATTTTAGGGATGCAGCAGGCTGGGATGAGGTTTGCAGGAAATTCAGCAGGAACTGGAACTTATAAAATGATTATTTCTGTGTTTTGGCTGTGCAGGGAGGCAAAACCACTGGCAGAAGACAGGTAGAGCAGCAAGAAAAATACTCTGTGCTCAGAAACTCCAGAATTACAGAACAGATTGGGTTGAAAGGGACCTTAAAGATCATCCAGTTCTACCCAGAGACACCTCCCACTATCCCAGGGTGCTCCAAGCCCCATCCAGGCTGGCCTTGGACACTTCCAGGGATCCAGGGGCAGCCACAGCTGCTCTGGGAACCTGAGCCAGGGAGGAATTCCTTCCCAATATCCCATCTAAACCTTCTCTCTGTCAGTTTGGACCCATTCCCCCTTGTCTTGTCATTCCAGGCCCTTGTTAAAAGGACTTTTGAACTCAAGCTTTCTTTCAAAGGCTCGTTTTTCTCACAGGAGCAGGGATCACTCACAGGAACCTTCTTCTGCCTTGGCCAAAACCTGGCAGTGCTCACCAACCAAGGCAGGTGACAACACCCAGCTCCCAGACAGATGACAGCCTTCAAGACAATGACATTTCAGTTCCAGCAGGAAATCATAAGCCCAGCTTCAAAGAAAGCAAAACACTGTGAAATAAAACACTTTTATTAGCACAGAACGTCCAAAAAAAAAAAGTGAAATACCACGACCAGCATCACCCGTCCTCCAAAAATAAAAGCAAAGAGAGGGAATTTTTCAGCAGGGCTGGAAAAATCCCTGACACACTTTCAATGGGTGGGCTTGATGTTGTGGCTACAAAAATATTTCTGCTCAGTTTGTTTCTGGCTGTTCTGCAGCTGAAGGGTTGCCAGATCCATTGGCTGGATCCCTTTTCCTTCAGCATTCCATAAGATGGGATTACTCATCCCAAAAAGGCTTGGAGGGATGGTGGGCTCAGGGAATAACTCCCCAAATGTCCTAAAAATATCCCAATGTTTTGAGCCACAGCAACTGTCAACAACTTCAGAGAAATTCCTTAAAAAAACCCCTAAAAATCCTTAAAAAAACCTTAAAAAACATCCTTAAAAAAATCCAAAAAATGTAATTTTTCTCCAGAATTTCAGGCTGGGAATTGCAGGACCGAGGAGCAGCAGATTTCCCATTTTTGTGGAGTAAGGGTAGCTGCTCACAGGATGGAGAAGCACAGGAGGACACATCCCTGGGGACACTCCTGCCACCCAAGAGCTGCTGGGGAGTGGCTTTGGACACTTTGATCTCCCAGAACCCAAAACCAGGCTGGCTTCAGGAGGAAGTTCAGGTAGTTGGGAAACACCAAAGGACTTTGGTCTTTTTTTTTTTTTTTTTTTTTTTTTTTTTTTTTTTAAAGCCAGCATGTAATTTGAAGGCAAAAAGGTCATATTTTTGAAATATCCAAGGAAATCTGTTGATGTTTTGGACCTGCCTTGGGAATACTTTCATTTTTTTCCCCCATAGAAATTTTCTCCCACCTTTTGTGCCACCCACAAAATTTCAATGTGGATTTTTTGGATATCTTCTCTTCCCTGACAATCTCCATTCCCAGAAAATTTATTATTAAAAAACCAAAACAAAACCAAAAACCAACCAACCAACCAAAAAAATTAAAAAGAAAGAAAAAGAGAGAGAAAAAGCACTGCCCACACCTGCTCCTCATCCACTATTTTTATGATTTTTTGTCCTTTGCTGTGTTAAAAACTGATCAAACATCCCATGTCCCTTCCCAGTGAATCCAATGGAGAGAGGATTTTTAAGCTGGAATTATTTTATCAGAGCTGTAATCAATTAGAGGAATTAAAAAAAAAACCAAACCCCAAAGCACCATGGTGGAATGCAGCACTCACAGACAATGGAGATGGTTGGAAACTGTTCCAAAACTTCAACCAGAGGTGAATTTGTAGAGATTTCAAGAGGTTTTTGTTACCTCTCTCCAAGGTGACAGCAGTGACCACAGCCAGGGACAGCTGAACTCCAGAAAAACAGCTTCTGCTCCTCACTTTCTACTCTTTTCCCCCCCTTTTTTTCCCCTTTTTTCCCTCCCTTTTCTTTCTCTTCCCCCCTCTCCTTTTTTTTTAAATTTTTTTTTAATTTTTCTTCCCTTTTTCACTCTTTTTCCCCCTTTTTTCTCACATTATCTCCTCTCCCCCCTCAGGGACCCTGCTGTTAAATGGTTTAATGTATGTTCCAGGTCAAAGAGCCTTGACTGGGGCATCTCCCTGGCCACTGCCATCAGCCCCTGAGGGACAGAGGTGGGTGACCTTAAAGACAGAGGGACAGGTCACCAGGGCACCTGTCACCCTCAGGGTGAGGTAAACAAGAGGTCCTGGAGGAGCAGAGCTGACCAGGTCCCCTGTAGATCTGCACTGGGATATTTACCCTCCCTGTAACCCTTGGTTCTCCCTCTTCTCCCCCAATTCCTGCCCCCACAACCTCAATTTTGGCATTTCCACCTTCCAGTACATCCCCAATGAGCCCAGGAGTGTCACAGCTGGGGGATATCTCAGGGTTTCAATATTAATTCTATTTCATAATAGAATTAATCAGCTCAGAGGAGGTGCTGAGCTCACACAGGGGTTTCTCCCTCCCTGGGCACAAATCCAGGTCTGTCTTTTACACCTGATTTTCATAAAGAAATGACAATTTTCCAGTTGTCCTCGCAATCCCTCAGATAATGGCTGGTTAATGCATGTGTTTTACAGCACAGGCTGAAGGTGGGAAGAGTCCCTGCTTCCTTGGCACTGCTCCTTCAGAGCTCAAAAACCCCTCCTGCAGCTCTGCCTCACAAAATTCCTTCATTGCTGATGTGTCTGGATGCCATAAACACAAAACAGACCAGATTTTGCACTGGGATTAATTGTACTAAAAAGCATTCTGGTGCAGACTATAAAGTCCATCATTCTCCATGAAATTACCAGCAAAAAGGTGATTTCCATGTGAGGAATTCCTGCCTGGGTTTGCTCAGAGGGGCTGTTTTGATGGTATGGAAGTAATGAAGGAAAAGCTTTGCAAGAGCAGAGCACAGCCCAGGAAGAATGTGCATTGAAGCAGGTGGCAAAAAAATTCCCTTTTTAGGCACTTTAAAAAATAATTTGACAGCTTTTGGAAACATCAGTGAAAGGAAATGTGTTTTATTGCCAGAGCAAAAGGATTGGATTTTAACAGAAGCAAGAAGTGAGAGAAAAGAGGGATATGAGGGGCTGGAGCCCCTCTGCTCTGGAGCTGTGAGAGCTGGGAATGTTCCCCTGGAGAGGAGAAGGCTCCAGGGAGAGCTCAGAGCCCTTCCAGGGCCTGAAGGGGCTCCAGGAGAGCTGGAGAGGGACTGGGGACAAGGGATGGAGGGACAGGCCACAGGGAACGGTTTTATTTGCAAGGCCATCCTTTGAAGCTTGTTCCTGGTTCCATTCCTCTCTCAGCAATGTCTGTCCATTCCATGGCATTTCCAAGTCAGCATTTCTCATCTCCAGGTTTGCACAGAGATGCACACACTGTGTGAGCCTTCTGTCAGGCTTTGAGAATTCCCTACAAACCCATTTCTCTCTCTCTCTTGAATGGAAAAGACTTCTTTGATGGCTTTGTTTATTGTTTGTTGTGTACAGTGAAGTATCCAAGGCGCTGTTATTGTATTTGTGGGGTGCCCTTGTGGCAGGAAGGAATGATGAATCTGCCTCCATATCCTCAGAAAGCTAACTTATTATTTTATAATGCTATATTATATTAAAGAATACTATACTACACTATACTAAAGAATACAGAAAGCATATTTACAGAAGGTGAAAAAGATACAGGCCACAGGGAACGGTTTTATTTGCAAGGCCATCCTTTGAAGCTTGTTCCTGGTTCCATTCCTCTCTCAGCAATGTCTGTCCATTCCATGGCATTTCCAAGTCAGCATTTCTCATCTCCAGGTTTGCACAGAGATGCACACACTGTGTGAGCCTTCTGTCAGGCTTTGAGAATTCCCTACAAACCCATTTCTCTCTCTCTCTTGAATGGAAAAGACTTCTTTGATGGCTTTGTTTATTGTTTGTTGTGTACAGTGAAGTACCCAAGGCGCTGTTATTGTATTTGTGGGGTGCCCTTGTGGCAGGAAGGAATGATGAATCTGCCTTCATGTCCTCAGAAAGCTAATTTATTATTTTACAATGCTATATTATATTAAAGAATACTATACTACACTATACTAAAGAATACAGAAAGCATATTTACAGAAGGTGAAAAAGATAATAATGGAAACTCATGACTCTCCAGAATTCTGACACAGCTTGACCCTGATTGGCCAAAGAGTCAAAATAATTCACATGAAATTAATGAAACAATGACCTGTGGGTAAACAATCTCCAACCACATTCCAGAGGAGCAAAACACAGGAGAAGCAAATGAGATAAGAATTGTTTTCCTTTTTCTCTGAGGCTTCTCAGCTTCCCAGGAGCAAAATTTTTCAGAAAATATGACTGTGACATGCTGTTGCAGACATTGTCCCTACAACAATTAACGTACATAAATTAAAGGAGGTGGTGCAGGGCCGGTGGGACAAACCCTGTCCTATGGGCAGGCAGCGTTCCCTGCTCCTGTCTGTTATTTCAGCCTCCCTGCAGAGGGCACAGAAATGCCAGGCCCACTTCTAATTCAGGGAACTGAGGAAGGGAAATGTGAGTGGCTGCTCTCGGAGGTGATCTGCCGGGAGGAAACGCCACCAAAGGCTTCTCAGCTATCCCGGGAATGGCCTCGGCCCGGTGAGGTCCCCGCCTCTCCTGCCATGCTTGGGTTACTCCAACCTGGGAGTCGCTGCCAAATATCTCATGGGGAATCCACCAGGACTGGCAGGGAGGGATGAGCGAGATGAGCTCACGGGTATTTTCCTTGCCTCTCAGCCTCCTGTGAGTCAGTGGCCCCGCTGAGCTGGAGCTGCTGCCCTGGAGAGGGTGGGTTCCCTTTGGAGAGACCTCCATGGTCTCCAAAGGGAGTGTTGGATGGTGGGTGGAACCTGGTGGTGCACTGCAGAGAAAAGCACCTGGAGCAAAGCTTTAGGGAAGGAAGGGAAGCCCTGGAGAAATGATGACCTGGGATTCCTGCAAAAAACACACGGATGGGGTGAGGGCTCCTCTGGGATGGGGAAGCCTCAGGCAGGCTCTGCTCCAGAGCTGAGTCACGGGGCAGGAAAACTTGAAGTCACCCTCCAGATCCCCCTGGGAAGAGCCTGCTGGGGTGGACACAGCAGTGCTGGCTGAGGTCCTGGCACCTGAGCTGCCATGGGATGGTGTCACCCACAGGACAGGGACACAGGGCTCACCCTGGCACCGGGAATGGGGTGTTGGGACCCTTTGCAGGATGACGCACTTGGATCCTCACAGGTCACTCCCACAACTGCTGTGCCTGCAGGAGCACATTCCAGAAGCACAACGGTGGGGTCGTGGTCGTTTTAAAAAATCTCTACAAATCCATTTCCCACAGGGCTGGGGTTAGGGGAGGACACAGGGTTTGTGCTGCTGCCACACCAGAGGTGACAACAACTCTGGGGCTCCTTGTCCAGCATTATCCTTGCACCCGGCATCTTTTGATCCCAGATAAAACAATTATGACCCTTTGGAATTGCCTCTTACACCACCAAACTCCTTGGGTGCTTGGCTGCTTCCCCCTGGCTCTGCTGTGTCCCTTCCCTCCCGGACAGAAAAATTCCCACTTCCAGAGCCGTGGCACTGCGCCGATGTGGCACTGCCCTCTGCTGTCGGTGCCTGCGGGGACAGCGCCCGAGGCCACTGCTCCGAGTAGAAACACCGAGATTTATGTCACCTGAAGGACCTGGAAGCCACAAAGCTGTCCCAGGAGGATGCGGCACGCACGGTCCCCAGGCATGACAAACAGCAAAGCCCTGGAGGAGCCACTGCCTGCTTGGGCTTCCCTTTTTTCCCTGGCTGGAAGCAGAAGTGGGGACTATTTTTGGTGCTGCCTCGCTTTGGAAAGAGTCACACACAGCCAGGGCATCACCCCGGATCTGGCACCTCGCTGTGGGCAGAGAAAATGAGTAACAGCAAGGGTCTCACTGCCTTTCCATGACCCACAGCTCAGCCAGGGGCTGCCTGGAGGAACTGGAGTTTCCTTCCACGTGCTGGGATCACCAGCTTCTTGGGGATGTGCGTGGAAAATGACTCTTCAACTGCCTTTTCCAGCAGAGAAACGCTCAGGAAAAGCCTCCCAGTGATAACACTGCTTGTCCTGGCCTCCACCTACAACCCTGTATTGCCTTTTCCCAAGCTGGAAGAGCTCGGGTGGCAGGATAAGGACACTCAGCATGACCCTGGCACTGGTCCTATCTCCCAAATTCTCCTCCAGGAAAGGCCTCTAGATGGGGCTTTAATGAAATATTGCTCTGGCCTCTGCCAGGCCATGGTGGCCCCCATGGGGCTTCTGACCCCCAGCACCCACAGGGGCTGACTTGGTGCCACTTCACTAGGTGAAGGAAGCTGAGATATTCCCAGATAATGGTGAATCACATGGATTTGAGGAAGCTGGAATGGATGTGACACCCACCCCCAGCAAGTTTCAGCCCCCCAGCCCAAGGGGTGCTGCTGCAGAGCCACAGTGGGAGCCCCACATCCCATGCATGGGCGGATGTGGGAAGATTTGAATGGTGCTTTTCCAAAAGGCTGCTTTTGTTTTGGCAAAAATGTGGTCAGGGACTGGGCTGAGATGTTTAAAAAAAAAAAAATAATAATTAAAAAAACCCCCTTCCTCCTTTTCACCCCAAAAATAACAGAATCCACGCAGTTTGCACAGTGCTGGAAAGACAAAATGCTCAACGGTATGGTCAGAGGTGAGAATAAATTTACTGAGCTCCCAGTGTCACTCCAGGAGGTATTCCAGGACAAAACGTTCATCCCCATTAACTCTCCCCCTGTGTGGCTCCTGAACTGGTCTGTCCACGGATTCTGGGGGTCAGGAACAGCAGTGACCCCATTCTGAGCACCCGAGGGTCTTGCTGCTCATCATGCACCAAATGTCACCTGCTGGGCACAGCTCTGTGGGGCTGAGCTTAAACCCCCAAGGACAGTGGCTTTTGAGATGAGAGCCAGGTGCCAGGTGTCCTCTTGCCTCTGTCCCCACGGGGACACGGGCTGGATCAGGCAGCGTGATCACACATGCTCAGGAGGGGAACCTTCCTGTTCTCGGCTGCTGGAATTACCTCCAGGATGACGATGACAGTGACATCGACAGACCTGGAAAAACGCTGCCGGCCAAAAGGGTGACATTTAGGGCATTAACTGCCTCCCCCCTGGGCTGCTCGGTGTCCCTGCACTGCTCGCAGCGGCGTGGGTGTGCACACGAGCGTGCAACGCCTGTGCCGTCCCACATCCAACCTCTGCACGACTGCCCAGATGTGCCAAACCTCCCCCTTGCCCAGCTGCCCACCCCTGGCACATCCAGCCCTTCCACGACTAATGGATTCTTGCACAGCTGCCCAGATGTGGCACACCTACCCCTTGCACAACTTCCCTGATCCTTGCACGACCACGCAGCTCTGGCATACCCCATCCTTGCCCAGCTGCCCACCCCTGGCACATCCAGCCCTTCCACGACTAATGGATTCTTGCACAGCTGCCCAGATGTGGCACCCCTACCCCTTGCACACCTGCCCTGATCCTTGCACCACCACCCAGCCCTGGCACACCCCATCCTTGCCCCTACAACACCCACGCCTTGCACACCTGGCCCTGCTGCCCATGCCATGCCCAGATGCCAATCCCTCGCACACCCACCCGTGGCACACTCATCCCTCTCCCGCCTGCCCTTCTCGCTCCCCCCCGGCACTCTCACCCCTTCCCCACCGTGTCCC